>NC_034594.1:116616175-116654341 GCF_900095145.1 Mus pahari | reverse complement strand
AAAAAGATGTCTGACCCATTTTGTCAGATCGTGCCATGAATCATCAGTCTTGCATTGTCGTAGAAAGAGTGTTTCTCCAATCTAGCATTACATTCCTCTACTGAAGATTAGATAAGTGGTGTGGAAGGCAATACAGCTAAGAGGTTTCATACTAGGTATGTAACAAAGAGCTCATGAATTAATCAGTACTGGCCTGGGTTTAAGGTTATACAAATTCTTTATAAATCTCCTTCATAGTGTTTGCACTGCTCAATATTTATTCATTGAGTAAGACACCTGGAAAGACTATGAGTCCACCGAGCAAGAAGACATAGAATTTTTTTTTTAATGTATGACACTTGATGTTAAATTTTATAAAAACAAAATAAAGACAAAGATAGAAAACTTTGCCTCCCTGTTCACAAGGGATTAGTCTGTAGATAGGAGGGAGGTTAGGGGTACATAAATATAGTTTTAGTTGTCTGAAGTTCTATTAGAATCGGACTAATACTTAACTTTTAATTATTAAACACATTTTGATTTAGTTTTGTTGAAATTTGAATTTACTTATATGACATTCAGTAAAGCATCAAGGGGACTTAGAATTGAGCCATCAGGAGATGACTAATGCTATAAGTTATTAATATTTAATATGGAAATGCTTCAGAGGCCTGCAATAGCTGCCCTCAAATATGTGAAAAATGCCACAGGTAAGGAGTATTGTGTGTGTGTTAATATTGGAGGATGATGCAAGAATCAATGTATTGATGTTCAGTAGAAATGGGCTTTGACTAATGTAAGGAAAAATGACATTTGTTGGCAAATGAAGTTAATTAGCTAAATCTTGGGTGGACTAAGCAATATCATCTTAAAACAGAACAAACCTTTATATTAAATTGCTTTTAGATTCCCTTGCATACTTAAGACTTGAAAATAATTTTGTGTGTGTGTGTGTGTGTGTGTGTGTGTGTGTGTGTGTGTGTTATGTAGGGTGTGTGTACTGTACAAGTGTTTGCACATACATATGTGATAGCACTGTGGGCACTTAAGGTCAAAGTTTGATATCAGTGTATCTTCCCTAATCTCTTAATTTTAAAGACATGTATCTCTATGAATTTGAATATCAGTTTTGGGCTAGAACAACTACTCAGAAAGCCCCTGTGAACTGCATGTCTCAACCCCAATCCTGCTCTTGGTTCAGGAATGCCCACGGTCATGCCAGGTTTCTAACATGGGTTCCAGGGATCTAAACACATGTCCTCATGCTTCCATAGCAGTGACTTTACACAATGATCCAAGTTCAAAAACCACATTTAAGGACGCGTGTGATTTTAAGATCATTGTGTTTTCAAATGCAGTGTGGTCTAGTGTCAGCTCTCAACTGCAAGCCTTTATGAAAGCCCAGAAAACCAGTCAGTTGCCTGATGAGGCTGCCCCACCTTTTTTAATCATGGCAACTTTCTATAGGTTATTTGCAAAATGTATGAGACTGACGTGATTTTTTTCAAATTGATTCTTTGTGTTTTCTGATACACATGTAATCTTAGTATTTCAAAGTATAAAATGAAGATTAAAGAGCAAGAATACCCCCTGAATTGTATTTTAGAAAGCTTTCCATTATATTTTAAGGCTCATTTTCTTTGGTACTCCATTGGTATCTTAATTTCTCACATTTTAAAAATCTGGAATCTTGAAGAGTGTCCCTTAAGTGCTACTGCTCATGCTCAGGGACTCATATTATACTATTATTTTTCAACTAATGGTTGGTTTTATTCTTTTTCTGTTCTCTAATGATCCTTTAAACATTACTATATATAAATCACCTCAAATAATGGGTTAATAAACTTACTACTTATTATTTCCCATGTATCTACTGGTTAGGTAGGCTATTGGAGTAATCTGAATTGGTCTGGGAGACACTCCACTTTTTTAGTGGGAGAGTCATGTATTTTGAAACTTGGACTATGTAGAATAAGATGTTAGCCTCCTCAACTAGACAACTTGGATGACTTACTTCTGTTCCTGGTATCCTTCCTTTCTTTAGAGGGCTAAATCATGCTCATTCACTCTAATAAAGGTTGTAAGCAAGGAACTTTTGCTTGCAGTTCAGCCCATTTTGGAATAAGAACTGCCACTTCCTTTTATTTTGTGAGTTATCTCAGGTCAAATGTCTAGAAAACTGCTCTGTTCCCCCTATATGCAAGAACAAAATTTTAAAAACTGCAAATGGAGTCTGGGATGGGGTTGGAGTGGAAGAGTTGGTAAGAATCTAGACTGAGCAAAATGCAATATGTACATTATAGAAAGTTTACTGTGCAACTCTGTAATCTATGTAGTTAATATAGATTAATAAAACAAATTTGAAAAATTGACGCCTCTGTGAAAGGTTCAATCTGTTTCTGTAGATGGTAGAGTATTACCATTACTTATGTAAGGGGGAAGAAACTTCAGCTGTTTTTCCAAACCATTTATTAGACAGATCTCAAGAATATGCTAAGAATTCAATTCTTCAATAATTCACACAAGATGGTAAATGATTAAATGGGATCAAGCTTAAATTTTGAACCTTGAGGAGACTTTCAAAGTTCTTGTATAAACTTTTATCATAGTTCTCAGCACTGAAAATATTCTCATTCTAGAAAAAAGGATGGCTATAATATCTATGCAGAGGTCCTGGTGTAGACCTATGCAAGACCTGTGCTTGCTGCTTTTGTCTCTGTGAGTTCATATGAGCCTTGCAGAGTTGATTTTGATGACCCTGTATTCCTGGTTTCCTCCATTCCCTTTGACTCTTACAGTCTTTCTGCCTCCTCTTCCATGCCATCTCATGAGCTCTGAAGGGAGGGATTTGATAGAGTTATACCATTTGTAAAAACTTGCAGCAAGTCAATAAGCAGAAGTTTTACATCTGTTCTGCAAGAGGAAGCTGTTCTATGATGACTGAAAAAAAAAAAGCACTGATCAATGAGTATAACAATATCTTTAGGAGTTATTTTACTGATGGTTTTATAAAATTAGACTGATAATGTTTGTTTTTACCCTAGGTCTAGAAGCTGTCTGGTCTTTTGTCCTTGGTCACTGTGATGGTTTGCATATGCTTAGCCCAGGGAATGGCACTATTAGGAAACTTGGCCTTGTTGGAGTGCCTCACTGTGGCTGTAGGATTAAATATCCTTGTCCTACTTGCCTGGAAGCCAGTCTTCTCCTAGCTGCCTTTGGAACAAGAGGTGGGTACTCTCAGATCCTCCAGTCTATGTCTGTCTAGATGCTGCCATGCTCCCATCTTGATGATAATAAAAGGAACCTCTGTACCTGTAAGCCAGCACCAATTAAATGTCATTTTAAGAGTTGCCTTGGTCATGGTGTTTATTCACAGCAGTAAAACCCAAACTAATACAGTTATCCAAGCAGTGCTAGGTATGGGTTCTATCTTGTGGAGCCTGCAAATCAGATACTAGTTAGCTATTCTTATAAGTTTTGTGTCACCATGTCCCTGTATATCTTTCAGGAAGGATAAACTGTAGGTCAAAAGTTTTGTGTCAGGTTTGATATATACATTGCTCCTTTGGTTGCCTGTAGTGTACCTTCTTGCACCAAAGATACTAGAATGTAGGCATAAAGGCTGCATGTATGCACTATCTTGACTTCTGCATATTCAATTTGTTGTGTGTATGCTATTCTCAGCAATAGAACACTAATATCAGTTTGCAGAGAGCAACCAATTGTCTTAGTAACATTCTGGATTGTTTAGGGATTTCCATAAGACCCCCTTGGCCCATATCTTTATTGGATATAATTCAGTCCTTGTATTAGAAATCTCATTTTGTGACAAATATTGGCCAGGTAGGACTCCTAGGATTCAAGTCTCATGAGTTTAAATTACTTTCTATTGGTGTTGTTCTTGTTCAGGTAATGTTTGGGTAGCAATGTTGGAGTGACTTCATCACTATAGAAGACATAGGTATTATCAGGAGAGACATGCTCACAGAAAACTCCATTTTCCTCTGACTCTTACATAATTTTTCTGTCTTTTCTTCTGCAGTGATTCCTGAGTCTTAGATGCATAGGTTATATTGTAGAGCTATCAGTTGGGACTGGTATAACTCTATATCTATAACTCTGCATTTTGATTGCTGGTTGATTTTTTCCAGTGGTCTACATTGGAAAGAAACTATACCTATTGTTCATTTAAGGACAAGAATTTCAAATACGGTCATAGATTATGACTGGCTTAATACAGTTGTAATTATAGGTTTTCCTCCTAGATAACTTCAATAGCACTAGGTATTTCATTAGGGTTCCAGTATCAGGCATGATTTTACTCTTATTGAATTGGTAATAAGTTCAATTAGATGTTGGGTACCACTAAAGTATGAATGACACTACTACACCAGGGTTGTTATACCATGCTGACTATTGTCATGGTTTAGTATGGTTTGGTTTCTTCCCTTTTTTGGAAACTTGCATTTTGTCTTTTGGTACCAGAAAACCCATTATTTACAAAGAGGGCTTGTGGCTCAATTTGTAGACTTCTATGCCATGTTTCTGAAATGCATGGTATCTTTAGCAATAGGAATGTACTTACCTTCCATAACTGGAAGGCAACTGAAGGACTATAGGCTACAGCAATAGCCTATAATGTTTTGTAACTCTATTGGATATACCTGGCCAACAATTTGAAAGAGGGCTACTTTTTTTTTTTAATTTTAAATTTTATTGATTATTTTTAATTCTTTATATTTTTAATATTTTCTTTATTTACTTTCAAATAATATGCCCTTTCCTGGTTTCCCCACTGAAAACCCTCTATCCCCTCCAACTCCCTGCTCACCAACCCACCTACTCATGATTCCTGGCTCTGGCATTCCCCTATACTGGGACATAGAGCCTTCACAGGACAAAGGGCCTCTTCTCCCATTGATGTCCAACTAGGCCATCCTCTTCTACATATGGAGCTAGAGTCATGAGTTCCTACAATGTGTTGTCTTTGGTTGGTGGTTTAGTCCCAGGGAGCTCTGGGGGTACTAGGTAGTTCATATTGTTCCTCCTACGGGACTGTACACACATTCAGCTCCTTGGGTATTTTCTCTAGCTACTTCATTGGGGACTCTGTGCTCTGTCCAAAGGATGGCTGTGAGCATCCATTTCTGTATTTGTCAGGTACTGGCAAAGCCTCACAGGAAATAGCTATATAAGGCTCCTGTCAGCAAGCTCTTGTTGGCATCTGCAATAGTGTCTCGGTTTGGTGGTTGTATACGGGGTGGATCGCCAGGTGGTCATTACTTTAGCATCTGCTCAACTCTTTGTCTCTGTAACTCCTGCAATGGGTATTTTGTTTCCCTTTTTAAAAGGATCAAAGTATCCACACTTTGGTCTTCCTTCTTGAGTTTCATGTGNTTTGCAAATTGTATCTTGGNTATTCCAAGTTTCTGGGCTAATATCCACTTATCAGTGAGTGCATATCAAGTGTGTTCTTTTGTTACTGGTTACCTGACTCAGGATTATATCCTCTAGATCCATCCGTTTGCCTAAGAATTTCATGAATTCATTGTTTTAAATAGCTCAATAGTACTGCATTGTGTAAATATACCACATTTTCTGTACCCATCCTCTGTTGAGGGATATCTGGGTTCTTTCCAGATTCTGGCTATTATAATTAAGGCTGCTATGGACATAGTGGAGCATATGTCCTTACTACATGTTGGAGCATTATATATATATATATATATATATATATATATATATATATATATATATATATATATATATATATATATATATATTGGATATTAGCCCTCTATTGGATTTATGGTTGGTAAAGATCTTTTCACATTCTTTTGGTTGCCTTTTTGTCTTATTGAGAGTGTCTTTTACCTTACAGAAGCTTTGTAATTTTATTCGATCCCATTAGTCAATTCTTGATCTTACAGCACAAACCATTGGTGTTCTGTTCAGGAAATTTTCACCTGTGCTCATATGTCTGAGGCTTTCCCCCACTTTCTNCTCTATAAGTTTCAGTGTCTCTGGTTTTATGTGGAGGTCCTTGATCCTTTTAGACTTGAGCTTTGTGCAAGGAGATAAGAATGGATGGATTGGCATTATTCTGTTGACTGCCAGTTGAGCCAGCACCATTTGTTAAAAATGCTGTCTTTTTTCCACTGGATGGTTTTAGCTCTCTTGTCAAAGATCAAGTAACCATAGGTGTGTGGGATCACTTCTGGGTCTTTCATTCTGTTCCATTGATCTACCTGTCTCTCACTTTATCAATACAATGCAGTTTTTAATCACAATTGCTCTGTAGTACAGCTTGAGGTCAGGCATGGTGATTCCACCAGAGGTTCTTTCATTGTTGAGAATAGTTTTTCCTATCCTAGGTTTTTTGTTTTTCCAGATGAATTTGCAAATTGCCCTTTCTAACTCTGTGAAGAATTGAGTTTTAATTTTGATGAGGATTGCATTGAATCTGTAGATTGCTTTCGGGAAGAAGGCCATTTTTACTATATTAATCCTGCCAAATCATGACCATGAGAGATCTTTTCATCTTCTAAGATCTTCTTTGATTTCTTTCATCAGAGACTTGAAGTTCTTATCATACAGATCTTTCACTTGCTTAGTTAAAGTCACACCGAGGTATTTTATATTATTCATGAGTATTGTAAAGGGTGTTGCTTCCTTAATTTCTTTCTCAGCCTGTTTATTCTTAGTGTAGAGAAAGGTCACTGATTCCTTTGAGTCAATTTTATAGCCAGCTACTTACCTGAAATTGTTTCTCAGGTTTAGGAATTCTCTGGTGGAATTTTGGGGGTCACTTGTATATACTATCATTTCATCTGTAGATAGTGATATTTTGACTTCTTCCTTTCCAATTTGTATCCCTTTGAGCTTCTTTTGTTTTCCAGTTGCTCTGGCTAGGACTTTGAGCACTATATTGAATAAGTAGTGTGCAACTTTGTCTTGTCCCTGATTTTAGTGGGATTGCTTCAAATTTCTCTCCATTTAGTTTGATGCTAGCTACTGGTTTGCTTTTACTATGTTTAGGCATGGGACTTGAATTCCTGATATTTCCAAGACTTTTATCATGAAGGTATGTTTCATTTTGTTAAATACTTTCTCAGCATCTAATGAAATGATCATTTTTTTTTCCCTTTGAGTTTCTTTATATAGTGGATTAAGTTGATGGATTTCCATATATTGAACCAACCCTGCATCCTGCGATAAAGCCTACTTGATCATGATGGATGATCATTTTGATATGATCTTGGATTAGGTTTGTGAGAATTTTATTGTGATTTTTGCATCGACTTTATTAAGGAAAATTGGTCTGAAATTCTATTTCTTTGTTGCATATCACTGTGGTTTAAGTATCAGTCTAAGTGCAGCTTCAAAGAGTGAATTGGGTAGAATATCTTCTGCTTCTATTTTGTGGAATAGTTTGAGGAGTATTGGTGTTAGTTAGTTATCCTTTGAAGGCATGATAAAACTCTGCACTAAACCCATCTGTTCATGGACTTTTTTGGTTCAGAGACTATTAATAACTGTTTCTATTTCTTTAGAAGATATGGGACTGTTTAGATCATTAATCTGATACTGATTTGGTTTCGGTACCTGGTATACGTCTAGAAAATTGTCCATTTCATCCAGGTTTTTCAGTTTTGTTGAGTATCACCTTTTTTAGTAGGATCTGCTGATGTTTTGAATTTCCTTAGGTTATGTTATTATGTCTCCCTTTTCATTTCTGATATTGTTAATTAGGATACTGCCCCTATGACCTCTAGTTAGTCTGGCTAAGGGTTTATCTATTTTGTTGATTTTCTCAAAAAGCCAGATCCTGGTATGATTCTGTGTATGGTTCTTTTTGTTTCTATTTGGTTGATTTCAGCCCTGAGTTTGATCCTGCAGTCTACTCTACTTGTATGTACTTGCTTCTTTTTATTCTAGAGCTTTCAAGTATGCTGTCAAGCTGCTAGTGTATGGTCTCTCCCATTTCTTTTTGGAGGCACTCAGACCTGAGTTTTCCTCTTAGGACTGCTTTCATTTGGCCTCACAAGTTTGGGTATGTTTTGGATTCATTTTTATTAAAATCTAAAAAGTCTTTAATTTCTTACTTTATTTCTTCCTTGACCAAGTTATCATTGAGTATAGTGTTGTTCAGCTTCCATGTGTATGTGGACTTTCTATTATTTATGTTGTTATTGGAGCTCAGCCTTAGCCTGTGGTGATCTAATAGGGTGCATGGGAGTATTTCAATATTTTTGTATCTGTTGAAGCCTGTTTTGTGATGGATTATATGGTCAATTTTGGAGACGGTTCCCTGAGCTGCTGAGAAAAAGGTATATTCTTTTGTTTTAGGATAGAATGTTCTATAGATATCTGTTAAATTTGTTTGTTTCATAACTTCTGTTAGTTTTACTGTGTCTATGCTTAGTTTCTGTTTCCAGGATCTGTCCATTGCTGAGAGTGGGGTGTTGAAGTCTCCCATTCTTATTGTGTGCATTGCAATGTGTGCTTTGAGCTTTAGTAAAGTTTCTTTTTTGAATGTGGATGCCCTTGCATTTGGAGCATAGATGTTCAGAACTGAGAGTTCATCTTGCCAGGTATTTCCTTTGATGAGAATGAAGTGTACTTCCTTGTCTTTTTGCTAACTTTATATTGAAAGTCAATTTTATTCGATATTAGAATGGCTGTTCCAGCTTGTTTCTTGGGACCATTTGTTTGGAAAATTGTTTTCTAGCCGTTTACTCTGTGGTAGTGTCTATCTTAGTCACTGAGGTGTGTTTTCTATATGCAGCAAAATGTTGGGTACTGTTTACATATCCTGTCTGTTAGTCTATGTCTTTTTATTGGGGAATTGAGTCCATTGATATTAAGATATATTAAGGAAAAGTAATTGTTGCTTCGTGTTATTTTTGTTGTTAGAGTTGGGATTCTGTTCTTGTGGCTATCTTCTTTTAGGTTTGTTGAATGATTACTTTCTTGCTTCTTCTCAGGTGTAGTTTCTCTCCTTATGTTGGAGTTTTCCCTTTATTATCTTTTGAAGGCCTGGATTTGTGGAAAGATAGTGTATAAATTTGGTTTTGTCATGGAAAACTTTGGTTTCTCCATCTATGGTAAGTGAGAAGCTTGCTGGCTATAGTATTCTGGGCTGGCATTTGTGTTCTCTTAGGGTGTGCATGACTTCTGTCCAGGAACTTCTGGCTTTCATAGTGTTTGGTGAGAAGTTTGTTGTCTTTTTTTTTCTCACCTTTTTTTTTATTAGATTTTTTCTTTATTTACATTTCAAATGCTATCCTGAAAGTTCCCTATACCCTCCCACCCACTCCCACTTCTTGGCCCTGGCATTCTGCTGTACTGGGGCATAAAAAGTTTGCAAGACCAAGGAACCTCTCTTCCCAATGATGGCCAAATAGGCCATCTTCTGCTACATATGCAGCTAGAGACATGACCACTGGGGATACTGGTTAGATCATATTGTTGTTCCACCTATAGGGTTGTAGACCCCTTCAGCTCCTTGGGTACTTTCTCTAGCTCCTCTATTGGGAGCCCTGTGTTCCATCTGATAGCTGACTGTGAGCATCCACTTCAGTGTTTTCCACGCACTGGCATAGCCTGCCCTTATATGTTCCTTGACCTTTTTTGCTTATTGCTTTTAACATTCCCTCTTTGTAGTATGCATTGGATGTTTTGATTATTACATGATAGGAAGAATTTCTTTTCCAGCCCAATCTACTTGGAATTCTCTAGGCTTCTTGTATGTTCATGGGCATCTCTTTCTTTAGATTAGGGGAGTTTTCTTCTATAATTTTTTGAAGATATTTACTGTCCCTTTAAGTTGGAAATTTTCCTTCTTGTCTTTCCCTATTATTCATAGGTTTGATCTTCTCATTTTGTCCTGAATTTCCTGGATGTTTTGGGTTAGGATCTTTTTGCATTTTGCATTTTCTTTGATTATTGTGTCAATGTCTTCTATGGAGTCTTTTGCCTCTGAAATTCTCTCCTCTACCTCTTGTATTTATGGCTCCTGATTTCTTTCCTCGGTTTTCTATCTCCAGAGTTGTCTCCCTTTGCGATACCTTTATTGTTTCTACTTCCATTTTTAGATCCTGTATGGTTTTGTTCAATTCCTTCACCTGTTTGGTTGTGTTTTCTTATACTTCTTTAAGGGATTTTTGTGTTTCCTCTTTAAGGGCTTCATCTGATTTATCTGTTTTCCCCTGTATTTCTTTAAGTGAGTTATTTATGTTATTCTTAAAATCCTCTACCAGCATCATGAGGTATGACTTTAAATCTGAATCTTACTTTTACCATGTGTCAGGGTATCCAGGACTTGCTGTGGTGGGAGTACTGGGTTCTGATGATGCTAAGTAGTCTTGGTTTCTGTTGTTAAGATTCTTGCATTTGCCTTTCCCCATCTGGTAATCTCTGGTGTTAAATGTTCTTGCTGTCTCTGGCTAGATCTTGTTCCTTCTGTGAGTCTGTAAGTCTCTGTGAACCCTGATGGGAGACCAGCTCTCTTCTGAGAAGATCAGTGCACAGAGGGCAATAGTCACACCTCCTGGGTGCAGATGGAGGCAGGTAGAACCCTGTCCCAGCTGCTCTACTGCTTTGCTCCTGAGGCTTGTGCACTCCTAAGTGGTCCTGTCTTAGAGAGACACCCGAGAGAAAATTTAAAGAGGGCTTCTTATGCTTGGTGTTAGTGTTTTTACTGTTTGGTTTATGGTTCTTGGGGAGACATTATAAGCCCAGATTGAAAATTTCATTTAAACTTTATATAGTTTGTATATGTTAGGTATTTGTAGATGCATAGTTAATAGTATGATTTCTTTTTGCAAACTGTCTTGGCATGGACTGTTCAGAGTGTTAAGCATTAAAATAAATCTCTCCTGTTGAATTTACTAAGATTTATCTGGGGATACAAGGAGGGGGTCTAGATAATAAAATTTAGGAAGGAAGGTGAATGATTTATTAGCCCAGGATTCACACTGTAGACTTTACAATATACATGCATGGCATGTGGATCACCAAGAAAATAAGGCAGCGGGCTGGTAGCCAGAGTAGGGTATAATGTCGAATTCCTTTAGAATACCCGCATAGAGGTAGTCAGAAATTGTGATGGAAGAGATATTGTCTTAATAACATTGTTAGTTAAAAGAAAAAAATGTTTCTGAAGACTAACTTCTTGAGTTCTTTTTATATTTTGGATGTTAGCCCTCAAGCCTTTAGAGAACATATCTAGTGAATAGGCGTGGGCCCCTGTTGAGGGATGGGACCACACACCACCCCAAAAATATTAATTCAGAATTCCTCCTGTCAAAAAGAAATGTAGAAACAAAGAGTGTATCAGAGACTGGAGGGAAGGCCATCCAGAGACTGCCCCACCTAGGGATTCATCTCATCTGCAGCCAGCAAATAGACACTATTGCTGATACCAAGAAGTGATTGCTGACAGGAGCCTTATATAGCTGTTCCCTGAGAAGCTCTGCCAGAGCCTGACCAGTACAGATGTAGCTACACACAGCCAAACATGATCCTGAGCATTGGGACCCCAATGGAAAAGTTAGTGGAAGGACTGGAGATGAAGGGATTTATGACCCCATGAGAAGAACAACAATATCAACCAACCAGATCTCCCAAATCTCTCAGGGACTAAACCAACAACCAAAGAGTACACATTGGTGGTGGTGGGGGACCCACTGTTCCAGCTGCATATGTAACAGAGTATTTCCTTACCAGGCATTATTGGGAGGGAAGTCCCTTGGTCCTTTGAAGGCTTAGTTACCCAAGGTAGGGGAATGCTAGGATGCTGAGGCAGTAGTGGGTGGGTGGGTGGGAGAGCACCCTCATAGCATTTGCAGGGGAAGGAGAGATGGGATAGTGTGTTGGTGTGTTTATGAATGGAAAGCTGGGAATAAGGATAACATCGAAATGTCAATAAATAAAATAACCAATAAAAACATCAACAACAACAACAAAAAAAAAAAAAAAAAAAAAAAAAAAAAATGTCTAAGAAGACCAGAGTATAAGAGTACACACTTGGGTGGAGAGAACATTGAGCAGTTTCAAGGCAACATGTTTCAAATGAATATTGAGACTGTCTATATCTGCAGTAGAAACAGATCAAGAAGGAATTATAGAAAGACTGAAAGTAAAGGAGTATTGCAAATAAAAGGTAAATGACACACAATCACTTTTAATAGTAAAGGCTAAGAGGGATCAGATGGTATAAAAAAAGGTATAACAAATATCTAGTAGTACTTTGCATGTTGGGGAATAAAACATCGTGGGAAAAGAGGACAATTTGACACAAATCTGGAAAATAATACATTAAATATACATAGCTTTCGCAGCTAAAATTAATGAGGGACATAACTGCTACTAATATCTGAAGGGTGTTAACAGGAAGAAAGAAGCATAATTACTTAGCACCAGACCAGTAAACATAATTAGGAATAATGGTATGCAATTAAGAAAAGAAAAATTTAGTCACAACATCATGGAAGTTCCTCTGTGCTAGTGACATCTATTAAATTGTGGCAGTGCTTCCCAAGGCAGTTGGGGGGGGTGGAGTCCTGCTTCCCCAAACCACCCAGAATAAATTAAAGCAGACTGCCAAAAGCACACCTCTCTGTGACAATGAAAACAACCTCACATGGAAGCTGAAGACTTCTGGGTAGATCTCTTGTACTTATTTTGTGTTTCTTTGAATTGGGGTCTTGGAGAACAAAATCAAGTCCTTTGATTGCTATTGTTAATTCCTGTTGTAGTTTACTATGGGTGACCTTGCCGTTTTGTGTACTTGTGCAAACTAAAGTGTCTGAGCAATAGCTAATCACATCACTGCACCCATCTCAATCCAAGACTTGGAGGGTTTTTCTGTATTTCTAAGGTGAAACCTGACAATGAGAAGGAACGTTAAAGGCAATTAGGGTGTTTAGTATTCATTCTTTTCTTCCTTCTACAACATCTTGCTTGAACTCCTTTTAAAAATAGATGGGGATTAAGTAGCAATCTGTAGCTGGTAAGGGAAGGGCAGATGAGGGTGACTGCTCAGGCTTGCCAATTCCAAACACAGCTGCCTACAGAAGTGGCAGTGGACACAGGATCCACAAGTCTGTTAGTCAAACCTCAGGCTGTTAATTGGAAAATTGATAGAAAAAAATGATTAAAGGAAACTGAATTTTTTTTTTCAGTCTGATTTTTAAAATGTCAGTGTACCACTTCAGCCCAGATGCTTAAACAGCATATAAGGTGTTCTGGCTTCCACACTGAGTATGCACACTTAGGGAACTGCAGTTGGTTCTAATGTAAATATTCTTTGCCTGATTAGTATGAAAATGGCCCTTCCTTTCTGCTTTCCTTTGAGATACTGACAAGAAAGTGACCGGGTAGATGCATGAATTATGTATTTCAGAAGAGAGGTCTACTGAAATTGAAGATGAGAATACTTACTTTATATTGTTTTGTACTCTCCAGACAGTGGATGTCTGCTTAAATCAGCGTGTTTAATTTATGAGGACTGCCATTTCTCTAGTCAATCTTCAGAGCACAGAACTTTGTTCTTCCCACCTTTGTCTCTAGATATTTTAGCTTGTTTTCCACAGGCTGCTGATATGTGCCTCTTCATAAGGGTAACAAAAGCAATTAGAATGGTTATGATTTGTATAAACATAAAAGCCGTGCATTCAATTCACGTGTCTTTTCCATCCAGAATGACAAACTGTTAAAATTCTGTAACTTAAACTCACTTTTCTTGGAGACACAATTTAGTACTGTACCATTTTGATATAAAAGTACCTGTGACTCACCATAACACTTATCTTACAGGTTCTTATAAAACTTAAACTGAATGATTAAAAACCTACCAGGAGTTTATTTTGTTATTCCTATACAGATTCTCTCCATGACTTTTATTTTGTCATACAATATTCTAATACAGTAACCACTACTGACTTGTTACTATCTCTCAAATCATAAAGAACAATGAAAATATTTCTCATTCAAGAAAACAGTGTGGATAGCATAGGGTGTGGCTTCTTTCCAGTTTGCTGCTACACATGGTTGATAGCAGGATCCATCAACTCAATAAGTTTTAGGATAATTGTAGCTTTTGAGTTGCAAGGTTGGCCCTGCCTTTTCAAGAGGACCATTTAAAATTGTCACCTAGAAGTTTTAGTGTGTAGCCCCTCCATTATGTATAAATATCATTAAAGTACAGATATGACATTATCAGATTTAAACTTTTCAAAGCAGACTATTTCATGATAATGTTGTTAGGATACTAATATTTTGTCTGATTTGTGGGTCTCATTTGACCCATTTCATACCTGTAATATTTTCCCTCCAACAAGCACTATTTTTGTTTGTAATGCACATTCTTTGATCCTTTATAGATCAGGATGAGATGAAGATACATTTCATTTAATCAGACTTCTTGAGTAACTTAAAGCATTGTATTCTGGAGAAAAAAAACTCATAGGTCATGGGGGAAAATCTCAGACATTTGGATTTGTGAAAATGCACAGAATTGAAGTTTACTTGGTCTTCATTGTAAGCGATATTTGTATTAATAAAAGAGTATTTTAAAAAAATATTAGAAAGAAAATATTCTACTTTTCCTTTAATCTTTGCATCCTGATTTAGTCTGCAATCCCAGTCCCCTTTAATTTAGTTGCCAAGCAGAAAGGTATTAAAAAGTTGAATTAATAATGAGTCCTTCTGATCAAAATGTTATTATGGCTATTGAAAATATTATACACATGGTCATGCATTACTGTTATCTATTTCTAATCAGAATTAATTATCTGTCACTAATTGGAAATGAATGACACATGCTAAATGAGAATTTAAGTATAAAGTAATCATATGGATTAAGAAATTAAAAAATACAAAATAACATTCCACCTCAAAATGTTGAAAAGAAATAAGTAAAAACAATCAGTACTATCTAAGGTGCATTTGGGAAAGTTCACTTGAGAGAAGAAAAAATCCTTATTTTAACAAAAGTCACTAAGATAGAAAAATATGAAAAGAAATAAAACCATTTCAATTTGACATTGAAAAATACTCATCTCTTAGCAGAAAGTATTAAAAATAAGTAGGTCATAAAGATCAGAATGTAAAATGCTATGATATTGGCTTCTTATCTTTAAATGAAATTCTAATTTGACTGTAGCACAAGTAGAAGGAATGAATACAGTATGTTTTCCCATGCGAGCTGTCAAAATGATAAAACTGAATACTCTGTAAATCAGCTTTTCCATGGACAGCTGTTTCATCATCATTAGTATGTATATCCTTATTAATATCTAGGATACTCAACTGTTAAGAGCTTCATTGCTGTTTGTTGAAATTCAGCTTCACTCCAATCAATTGCAAAGATCTATATACACATATCATGGTATAATGAACAAAAATATCATTTGCTCTCACTTCTGTAATGTAATGGAAAGATATCTGGATAGTATACCATCCACCTTAGAAACCATATAAACATTTTCTAATACTTTAAAGTATGACTTTCTTCTGTATGCTTGCATGCCTGTGAATCTATTTTTCTCAGCTTTCAGAGTAGCTCTATATACTATGGGGTTTTTTTGGCAGGTTTCTCAATTTGTTGCAGGAATCTGCCAAGAATTCCAGTTCCTTTGATTTTCAAATAAACTGGAATAAAATAATCAATCTGATCATCTTCTCTCCAACACATTTCTTGTGGTCACAGCTAGACTTAATGGGAACTACAAAAAATATGAATAGAAAAGCAGCTTATGTAAATGAATCTATTATTAATTGCTGATATGTAAATTTAGGCAAGGACAATTTAGGTGCAGTCACTAAAAGAGAAAAGCATATTAGATATTTAGATCTAAAAATCTAGAAATCCACTGTTATAACAGACACAGGTGTGGACATGGGAGTCTGTGAACACACCTTAAATATACCCATTTGTTGTGCCATGGCTAGCAGGGCATTTCAAGAAAATAGATCCACCAGTGCCTCTTCCTAGTGAGGGTAGTGCAGTGGAAACCAGTCCCTTCTTCCTTCTCTTGGGTTTTTGTCCCTTAACCAAATGGTCACAGGGGCCATTTCAGCTGCAGGTTCTGCACCGATGCTCTATACCTCTGATTCACTGTAAAGACGTAGGATTATTTGCTACTTTTACTGCTTTCTCCAAGTTAGTTATTGCTATAAGCAGTACATTCCTTAATACTTAGAAGCTCTCCAAATTCTTTCTTTTAACTCCTGCCATTTCTCATAGCATGCCAAGGACTCTTTCCATAGCTCATCTTTTTTTAGCAAACAAAGAACACAGCATTTTCATGTTTTCTACCAAACCCTTGAAGTCATTCTTCGTCTGCATTTGGAGGCAATGAAGATTTTCCTAGTATGAAGACAGTACTACATATTTTAAGTCCACTGAATCTGTTTCTGTGACACTGTGTATGTCCCTCTTCTGTCAGTGTATGTGTCATTGCACCTGGGTTTTGTTCTTCTTTTTGTTGTTACTGCTTCCTAGAATAAGTTTCCAATTTCTATGTTTCATGAAGGTTCATATTTACAGGAAAGAGAGATAATTTCTATTTCTCATATAATTTCCAAAACGCATTGTTTGGGAATATTTGATGAGATTTGGTGAGAAAAAGGATTATCAAGGATAATAGGTACTCATTGTAATAGGTCAGAGGGAGAGATCAAAACCAAGTTCTCTAAATCAAATAGTTGGTTTGGATGCTAGAATAATAATGGTATTTTAATAAGAAATGTTATTATTAGTCAGACATGGTGGTGTGTGCCTTTAATCCCAGCACTTGGGAGGCAGAGGCAGGTGGATTTCTGAGTTCAAGGCCAGCCTGGTCTACAAAGTGAGTTGCAGGAGAGCCAGGGATATACAGAGAAACCCTGTCTCAAAAAACAAAAACAAAAACAAACATACAAAAAAAAACAAAACAAAAAAAAAACAAACAAAGAAAGAAAGAAAGAAAGAAAGAAAGAAAGAAAGAAAGAAAGAAAGAAAGAAAGAAAGGCTATTATACATGCTAATCTTAGAATACTGCTATACTGCTAGATTAAGAAGTATTCAGGGGGCAGGATGTTAGTGATAAAATTATAAAGTTTAATGTTCCTATTGAATCTTGAATTGAAATAAGGGCAATTAGGAAAGGGATAGAGCCAATTAATGCATAAAAGAGAAAATAAAGCCCTGTGTTTAATCATTCTGTTTTGTTTCCTCATCAAATAATAATGAGTGTTGTGATAAGATTGGGTTCAAATAAAATATAGAATATAATCAATTCAGTTGTAGAGAAGGTTATAATAAGTAAAATGTATAGGCTAACTAATATGAATATATAAAGGTTTTGATATATAATTTTTCTTTTTTTAAATGATTTTGACTGGCTATTAATATTAGTGGTAGTAATCAATTTGTGAGAATGATTAGTGGGATGAATAATGGGTCTGAGGAAACATAATTGAGAAATTTAAATTGTTTTCATCATTTTGTCACAATAGTGATAGGCTAAAAGGACTTACTAAGAAACTATAAGAGATTATGCTATTTCAGGTTTTTTTTTTATTTTGATAATCAAGTTAATGAAAGAAGTATTAGTAATGGTAAAATGATTTTTAGCATTGTAGAAGATTAAGGTTGTGTATGTAGTCAGTTGTGTATGTGTTGGAGACTTTGACTAGGAGGGCTAATCCTACTGCTCCCTCTCATGCTGCAAATACTAAAATAGTAATGGGGACTGGCATCGAGATTATGGAAATGGATTTTAGAGTGGCTATTGAAATTATAATAAATAGGGAAAGTATTATACCTTCTAGATATAGGAGGGTTGAAATAAGGTGATAGTGGATTGTAAGAGTAGCTAGAAATGATAAAAGCTAGTGTAAGGTTAAGGAAGGCAGATTTCATATTTATTATTACCATCCAAAAATTTCTTCCTGTGATTAGAGGGAGACTGATAGTGGAAAGTGTTTGATGTGTTCAGTTAATTGTGAGTTAGCTCATCTTCCCTAATAGACATTTGTGTTTGCTAGTTGGCCAACTACTGAATTTAGTCTTCTTACTTGGCAGAGAGACTGGGAAATTGGAGTAATATCTATTTCTATTTCTGTATTTATTGAAGTACTTCCCAGTTCTTTGGGAAAGTTGTTTTGTTCATAATCAAACTGGCAGGAATCTAAAGTTTTGCATACAATCCAGGATGAGAGACAACAGATTAGTCTTTGCTATGGTATATGTTCAACCAATAACTAAATATATAATATTACTTTACAACTCTGATGGCCACCTAAGCACAAATATTAGTATCTTAATAGTGATTCAGAGTAAGAAATCTCTTGAGAGTACTACATTGCTTTAGAACATTGGTATGAACATTTTGCCCTGCCTAGGAGTCTGTGTTCTATATTTTCATGCTACACACAAAGAAAAATATAAAGTATGTGTGATATATGGATGGTGAAAGACACAGTTTTCCATTTGATTTTTGTATCCTTATAGTAGATGATCTTATAAGTACACAAGGTCAATTCACAAGACGCTAACCTCCTATTCTAATTTCTCCAATGCAATTCTACTTTTCTAGGTGCTTCTCTCTTTTATCTCTTTGTCCTATTTTGTAGAAGCCTTGTTAATTTCACATTACACCAACCTTATTTGTATAGTACTTTTACAATGTTCACTGGCTGAACATTTATCTCAGTAATTAAACACATATAAAATATCCAAAATGATAAAGTTTTAGAGCCTGAATGTCATACTCATTAATTTGACCTCATTAATTGTTCCAAATATTTTTATCACTGAAAAATAATTAAAAAGCTTAAAAAGGAAGATGGAATAAGATATTTTATAAGTTAGAATGATAGAAAATCCTGAGGTAGAAGGAAATTAAAAAACTCTTAGCACTTTGGTTTAAGGATTTAGCTTTAAAAACCAATATGAACAAATTTAACTAACTTAAAAAGGGGAGAAAAGGCTTTACAAGACTCCCTGTTAAACTCCATGCAGTGTGTATATTATGTATTAATACTTAGGGTGTGTGGAGGCTCTTTTCAGAATGATATGTGGTGATTATCCGCCACAAGGGTGTATTGTACATTTAGGGTAGGATTTTTATTTATGCCAAAACATGATTATTGCTCACATTTTCTATCTGCGGGACTGTTTTATATATATATATATATATATATATATATATCTCCTCAGAGATAATTGAGCTCAACTGCAAAGAATGAACAAGGAGAAACTGTTTCCCATTTAAATCAAACACTGCAGTGATATGCTTGCAAATACACATCAACATGATTACACAATTTATCAGTCATTTTTTAATCCCTTTGCTGAATATACATTCTCTTTTAGCAATAGTATATAGACTATGTAGAATTCCTGTGCAATTCAATGCTATGATATTATGTTGCAATGAGGTTTTAAGAAAAGATTGAATATAAGAGAACCGTTATTATATAGATCTACAGTATGAGAATGTGTCATGGAATTTGTGACTCTGATTCTGTAAATTTGTGTTTATTCATGCGATATTATTTACCTGTCCTATTCTAGGTGATGAAGAAATGAGAGCTAATAAAGACCAAACCTTTACTGAGCATCTATTCTATTGCACATATTTTTTTATTATTATTATTATTTTCTTTATTTACATTTCAAATGCTATCCCGAAAGTTTCCCATACCCCTCCCCCCACCTCTGTTCCCCTACCCACCCACTCCCATTACTTGGCCCAGGCCTTGCCTTGTGCTAGGTCATATAGAGTACAATGGAGGAACTAGAGAAAGTACCCAAATACCTGAAGGGGGCTGCAACCCTGTAGGTGCACATATTTTTTTATGCTCCTAGCTTATAAACAAATATCTAAAGAGGAAAAGAGTTAGAAGTTTATGGAGTAATACCATCAGGGAAAAATTGTTTAACTGAAAGTAATGAAAATAGTAAAGACAATGGAGTGATCTCAAACATCTCAACAGCATCCAAGAAGGTGGGAGGAGTGGTACTTAATGACCTCAATCTCTGAGATTTAGCTTTTGATGTAATGTGTTTCCATAAGAATTTTTCAATATACTCAGTTTTAGTTAACCCAAACTACTCTTCCCCATGTACCATACTTGTGAATATATACCTCCCCGTATGTATAAATGTTTACTGAATGCTCATCCCTAAGTGAGTTGCCTATATCAGTGGCTCCTAATTTCCCCCAAAAGGCTCATGGAATATCATAGAAGAAGGACAGAAAGAATGAAATCTCTAAGTATAGAGAGAAGTGCTATCTGTGGGACATGACTGGAATTACAGGGTTGGTTAACTATGTGAGAGAAAGACAACTAGGTTACCCAGCAGCAAGCTACACTAATTGGACTCAGTGAGCTGTTAACAAAGAAACAGTAGAACGTGAAGATGGGCAGAGGATGTTTGCAGTGCTTGAGAGGAATGAGAAGAATCAGAGGTTCCTGGGGTGGTGGCAGGGACCTTATGAAGGTTCCTGTAGATATTCAAAAGGGGAGATTGTGGTGAGGAATTTGGGGGTTGCTGAAGAGACAGGGAGGCAGAGTTGTGGTTACACATGATCAAGATTAATTTTGTACATAGGACAGTTGTTAGATAATGAAAGTGAAGATATGGACAAACAAAACTCTTAAAGCCTACTTATGGGAATGGTAATGAGTACTCAAGTCTTTATGGAAATGATAATGGAGGTTTCTGGAAAAGAAAAACACAAAAGCAAGCCTGAAATAGATCAATAGACCCGCTCTTCTATTTCTGGAGAACTCTAAGTTAGCACATTCCAGAGTTGTTTCCATGTAGAGTTATCACACCTTTTCTTTCTTCTTCTTCTTTTTTTTTTTTTTTTAACAATAGCACTGCTACTGACTGAGATAGCCAATAACCTCCTACAAAGAAATGAATAAACAAAATGTCACCTGTAGATACAGTGAGATTACTTCCAGTCATGAAGAAGAGTGAAATCAGATCATTTGTAGGAAAACAGATAGAAGCAGAGAATTACATACTAAAGAACTAAGCCAAGCTCATGAATGGCTAATATGTTTTCTCTCAGTTGTTATTTCAAGATTTTTCTATACTTACAAAAGATCTCATTTATAGCTAGTGAAAATGGAAAGGAAATTATCTAGGAAAATACATGGAACAGATTTGAATGGAGAAAGGTGAGAGAGGGAATAGGAGGAGAAACTGGCCAATGTACTTGATGTATGATATATTTAAACATTTTAAAAATTGAAATTGGTATTTAACGAGTGAGAAGCAGTAAAAACAGGGAGGATAAGTAGAAATTTGTAGGTTGTACTATGGGATCCCATTTTTGTTTCTCAGCTAAGAGGTGCCATTTAAAATGTTTTCTGCCATTTCCATAGAAGATTAACTGTGTTTCTTTCAATACCCTGCAGCTTCTAAGGCTTGTGAGTACCTGTGGACTCAAGGTACTTACTGTCCATGCTTCCTGCAGGGTGGGATTCTTCATCCTTTGACAACTCTGAGTATCCACTAAGATTCTACCCAGGTCTTAACATTCTGTCATTCTAAATCTTCTGAGAAAGGAAAGTCATTTTTCCTTTAAAAACCTGGATTTAATCAGACAGAAAATAGTTTTCTATACTTTGTACTGATTCAACTTGCTTTGAGGAGTCAGGTTTTCTTTCAAAGATTTACTTTAATGACTGGAAAGGAGGAATTCTTGTAATGAAATAATTTTGATGGTTCAAGTTGATTATAGATTCATTTGTAGTTCTTTGGAAAACTCCCTGTGAACACTCATGTACTCTAGGACAGCTGATTCAAAGGACAGCAAAGAGGAGATATTAAAAAAAAAAAAAAAAACACTATGAAAAGCTATGAAAAAGTTATATTTGTAATTTGACTGAACCTGGCCATATAATTTTAAGTTTTTCTCCTTTTCTGTATATTTAAATATTTCTCTGAAAAGTCTTTTAATGAAAGGCAAATGCTGGATTTCTTTTTTCATTAGTTTTTTTTTTTTCTTTCTTTCTTTCTTTTTTTTTTTTAATTTCCTAGCTCTTGTGGTAGAGAGGGCATTATTAGCTGAAAATACTTTGATTAAAAGAAGTCATTTTTTTTACAGAAAATTCCAAAGTAGTTATCACTAGAAAGAATAGTTATGCTCTAAAAATATATTCATAGTCTTCTAAATATAAGTAGCATACTTCCCACATACAATTGAGCCAGCATATTTTTTAATGTTTAAGTGATTAGCACATTTTTTTTTCTACTTCTGTTGAGAAATAAGGAGAGTGAAGACCTTTGATGAAGTCCTGCTGTGGAAGAGAAGTTTTCAGTGTTAGCTTTTGGGACATTTTAATTGGCATTCCTACGATAACCTCCCAACTCTCAGAATCTTCCCTAATGAGAGATTTTCTAGTTGACCCATTACCTTGCCTTAACATATAGCTAATTTATCAGCTCGGTTGAAAGCCTCCTTTTTTAAGACCAAGGCAGAAACTTTCAGTCTAATACAAATAAACTCTCCTGCTTATGGTGATTCAAATGTTTCCTGTTCTTTTAAATTTCACTTAAAACTATAGCCAAAGGAAAGCAGATGGCTAATAACAAAATCCTTAATTGTTCTGTGGAGATACATAAAACAGAAGATCTTACTTTGATGTATGCAAAAGCTTGGTTCTGATCACAGCTTTAAATATAACCTTAGGCTCTTTTACAAATTATAGTATAAAACTTCTCTTGGTAGAAAACTTTACTTTAGCAAGATACAATTCTTTTGTTAACTCTGAACTTTGGGAGTAATGTTGGGTAAGCTACATTAAGGAAATTTGGTTTATTTTTTTTCTCTATTATTTTTCTTGAGCTTAATTTTTTTACAAAATAAAAAAATCTATTTAATCTAAAAGGAGATATCTTTGGAAATATTATTGTATATTATTCTGTAAAAATTTTCTTATAATCCTTTTTCCCCTGTGATCTTTGTACATTGAGATAACATTGATAACATGAAAAACATTTTTTACAGATGATTTAGTTGACAGGAGGAATTTTGGGTTATTATTTTTGAGGTGGATGGTTGGCTGTTTCCCTCATATCGGGTCTGTGCTGAACATAGTCTCCATATTTTACCCGATGGCTACTTTGGTCAAATGTGTTCGTTTTTCTTGTGTTCATAATAGCTAGGGAATAGAAAAAACATAAATATATTTTAGCTAATGAATGGATGATTAAGTTGTTTATATATAATGCTTCTCATATATTCTGATACTTCTCAAACCAGTCTTTTGCTCCTATAGGTATATGGGCATACATGTTTGCTATGTTTTTCATTATTTAATTTTGTTCTGATGGATGATCATTAGCTACTGATGACTGAGTTACTTCCTTTACCTCACTGTGTAAATTTATAGATTCCCACTCTTCCTTGAAACATGTAACTCTAAACACTTTTATGATTGTAGTTATAATTGTTATTATGATGATGATATATATATGCCTGGCATGTATGTATGAGTATATAATTACAGCCATGTCTGTGTCACACTGCATATACGAAGGTTGGAGGACAGATATAGAGACTGTACACATTTTGTCTTTAATTTTTGCATATTGCGATTGCTTTTATATTTTGAACTATCTGCCAAGTCTTGCACAATTATGTTTTTTAACAATATGTGCATTGCATTTTTATTTATCTCAATAAGTTTTTTTATATATTTTGTTTTTGCTTAATTTTCTAAAAGACTTCTGATAAGAGTTTGTTATAAATATTTCCTTTGCATAAATAAGTTTATTGCCTTTGGATTCTCATTCTTTGAAACTTTCCATGAGCAAATCCAAATCCAATATAACTATTTTTCTTCTTTTCATTCTCAGGTTCTTTTTTTAAAATTTTTTGTGAGATATTTCCTTTCTTTATATTTCAAATGTTATCCCCTTTCCTCATTTAGCTCCTGAAAACCTCCCTATCCCATCACCCCTCAATCTGCTCAATAACCCACCCACTCCCACTTCCCAGTCCTGAAATTCCCCCTACACTGGGCAATGAGCCTTCATAAGACCAAGGGCCTCTCCTCTTATTGATATCCCACAAGCCCATCTGCTATACATGTGGCTGGAGCCATGAGACCTTCCATGTGTACTCTTTGGTTGGTGGTTTTATTCCTCGGAGCTCTGGGGATATTGGTTGGTTTATACTATTATTCCTCCTATGGAGCTGCAAACCCCTTCAGCTCCTTGGGTNCTTTCACTAGCTCCTCCATTGGAGACCCTGTGTTCAGTCCAATGGTTGGCTTCTTTATTTGTCAGGCACTGGCAGAGCCTCTGATCAGACAGCTATATCAGACTCCTGTCAGCAAGCACTTGTTGGCATACACAATAGTGTCTGGGTTTGGTAACTATAAATGGGATGGATCCCCAGGTGGGACAGTCTCTGGATGTTTTTTCCTTCAGTTTCTGCTCCACACTTTGTCTCTGTAACTCCTTTCATGGTTATTTTGATCCCACTTCTAAGAGGGACTGAAGTATCCACACTTTGGTCTTCCTAATTCCTGAGCTTCATGTGGTCTATGAATTGTATCTTGGGTATTCTGAACATTTGGGCTAATATCCACTTATCAGTAAGTACAAATCATGTGTGTTCTTTTATGATTTGGTTACCTAAATCAGGATGGTATTTTGTAGTTCCATCCATTTGCCTAAGAATTTCATAAATTCATTGTTTTTAATAGCTGAGAAGTACTCCATTGTGTAATTGTACCACATTTTTCTGTATCCATTCCTCTGCTAAAAGACATCTGGGTTCTTTGTAGCTTCTGGCTATTATAAACAAGGATGCTATGAACATAGTGGAGCATGTGTTCTTATTACATAGTGGAGCATCTTCTGGGTATATGCCCAGAGTGGTATTGCTGGATCTTCCTGTAATACTATGTCCAATTGTCTGAGGAACCCCCACACTGATTTCCATAGAGGTTGTACCAGCTTGCAATCCCACCAGCAATGGAGGAGTGTTCCTCTTTTTCCACATAAATGCCAGCATCGGCTGTCACCTGTGATTTTAATCTTAGCCATTCTGACTGGTGTAAGGTGGAATCTTAGGGTGGTTTTGATTTGCATTTCCCTGATGACTAAGGATGTTGAACATTTCTTTTAGGTGCTTCTCAGCCATTTGACATTCTTCAGTTGAGAGGATTCTTTATTTTCTGTAGCCTAGTTTTTAATAGGATTATTTGTTTCTCCAGAGTCCACCTTCTTGATTTCTTTATGTATGTTGGATATTAGCCCTCTATGGAATGTGGGGTTGGTAAAGATCTGTTTCCAATCTGTTGGTTGCCTTTTGTCCTATTGGGAGTGTTCTTAGGTTTACAGAAGGTTTGCACTTTTATGATGTCCAATTTGTCAATTCTTGATCTTAGGGCATAATCTATTAGTGTTCTGTTCAGTAAATTTTCCCTTGTGCTCGTGTCCTCAAGGCTCTTCCCCACTTTCTTTTCTATTAATTTCAGTGTCTCTGGTTTTATGTGGAGGTCCTTGATCCACTTGGACTTGAGATTTATACAAGGAGATAAGAATGGAATGATATGCATTCTTCTACATCCTGACTAGCAGTTGAAACAGCACCATTTGTTGAAAATGCTGTCTTTTATTCACTGGATGATTTTAGCTCCTTTTTTCAAAGATCAAGTGACCGTAAGTGTGAGGGTTCATTTCTGGGTCTTTAATTCTATTCTATTGATCTTCCTGTCTGTCAGTGTACCAATATCATACAGTTTTTTATCACAAATGCTCTGGGGTACAGCTTGAGGTCAGGGATGGTGATTCCCTCAGAAGTTCTTTTATTGTTGAGAATAGTTTTCACTATCCTGGGATTTTTGTTTTTCCAGATGAATTTGGTAATTGCTTTTTCTAACTCTGTGAAGAATTGAGTTGGAATTTTGATGGGAATTGCATTGAATATGTAGATTGCTTACTATAGTAATCCTACTAATCCATGAGGATGGGAGATCTTTCCATTGTTTGAGATCATCAATTTCTTTGTTCTGAGACTTAAAGTTCTTGTCATACAGATCTTTGCTTTTCTCATAGTCGCACCAAAACATTTTATATTATTTGTGACTATAGTGAATGGTGTTGTTTCTCTAATTTCTTTCTCAACTAGCTTATCCTTTGAGAAGAGGAAGGCCACTGATTTGTTTAAGTTAAGTTTATATCCAGCCACTTTGCAGAAGTTGTTTATCAAGTTTAGGAGTTCTCTCATGGAATTTTTGGGGTCACTTAAGTATACAATCATAATATCTCAAATAGTTATATTTTGACTTCTTCCTTTTGTTCTCTAATTGTTCTGGCTAGGAATCTGAGTACTATATTGAACTGGTAGGGAGAGAGTAGACAGCCTTGTGTAGTCCCTGATTTTGGGGGGATTGCTTCAAGTTTCCCTCCATTTAGTTTTATGTTGGCTACTGGTTGGCTGTATATTGCTTTTACTATGTTTAGTTATGGGCCTTCAATTTCTCATCTTTCAAAGACTTTTATCATGAATGGGTGTTGGATTTTGACAATGCTTTCTCAACATCTAATGAAATGATCTTTTTTTTTCTTTGAGTTTGTATCTATAGTGGATTATATTGATGAATTTCCATATATTGAACCATCCCTGCATCCCTGGGATGAAGCCTCCTTGATCATGATGGATGATCCTTTTGATGTGATCTTTGATTAGGTTTATGTGAATTTTATTGAGTAACTTTTCATCAATATTCATTAGGGAATTTCTTCTGAAGTTCTCTTTCTTTGTTGGGTCTATGTGTGGTTTAGGTATCAGAGTAATTGTGGCATCATAGAATGAATTGGATAGTGTCCCTTCTGTTTCTATTTTGTGGAATTGTTTGAAGAGTATAGGTATTAGGTCTTCTTCAAAGGTCTGATAGAACTCTGTACTAGATCCATCTAGTCATGGGCTTTTTTTGTTGGGATACTATAAATGACTGCTTCTATATTTCTTTATGGGTTATTGGACTGTTTAGATAGTTTTTCTGATTCTGTTTTAATGGTGGTGCCTGGTATCGGTCTAGAAAAATGTCCATTTCATTCAAATTTTCAAGTTTTGTTGAGTAATGGGCTTTTGTAGTAAATTCTGTTGGTTTTTTGGATTTTTTTTTTTATTTTTGTTGTTATTTCTCCCTTTTCATTTCTGATTTTGTTGAACTGGATACTGACTCTGTGCCCTCAGGTTAGTTTGGCTAAGGGTTTATCTATCTTTTTTGATTTCTTGAAGAACCCGTTCCTGGTTTTATTGATTCTTTGTATAGTTCTCTTTTGTTTCTACTTGGTTGATTTCAGCCCTCAGTTTGATTATTTCCTGACTTCTACTCTTCTACTCTACTACTTCTTCTTGGGTCTATTTGCTTCCTTTTGTTTTAGAGCTTTAAGATTTGCTGTCAAGCTGCTCGCTCATGTATGCTCTCTTCAGTTTCTTTTTGGAGGCACTCAGAGCTATGAGTTTTCCTCGTAGGACTGCTTTCATTGTGTCCCATAAGTTTGGGTGTGTTGTGGCTTCATTTTAATTAAATTCTAAAATGTCTTTAATTTCTTTATTTTTTCCTTCACCAAGTTATCATTGAACAGAGTGTTCTTCAGCATTGACATATATGTCAGCTTTCTATTATTTTTGTTGTTATTGAAGACCAACTTTTGTCTGTGATGATCTGAAAGGATGTATGGGATTATTTTAGTCTTGTATCTGTTGAGGCTTGTTTTTTTTTACCAATTATATGATCAATTTTGGAGAAGGTACCATAAGGTGCTGAGAAGAAAGTATATTTGTATTTTTTAGGATAAAATGTTGTCTAGATATCCATTAAAACCATTTGTTTTGTAACTTCTATTACTTTCACTGTGACTATGTTAAGGTTCTGTTTCTATGATCTCCCCATTGATGAGAACAGGGTGTTGAAGTCTTACATTATTATTGTGTGAGGTACAATGTGTGCTTTGAACTTTAGCAAAATTTCTTTTATGAAAATGGAAGCATAACCATTCAGAATTAAGAGATCATCTTGGTAGATTTTATCTTTGATATGTATGGACTGTCCCTCCTTAACTTTTTTGATAACTTTAAGTTGAAAGTCAATTTTATTCAATATTAGAATGGCTATTACAGCATGTTTCTTGGGACTATTTGCTTGGAAAATTGTTTTCCTGCCTTTTACTCTGAGGTAGTGTTTGTCTTTGTCACTGAGGTGTGTTTCTTGTATGCAGGAAAGTGTTGGGTCCTGTTTTTGTATCCAGTCTGTTAGTCCATTTCTTTTTATTGGAGAATTGAATCCATTGATATTAAGAGATATTAAGAAAAAGTGATNNTTGCTTCCTGTTATTTTTATTGTTAGAGGTAGAATTTATGTTTTGTGGCTATTTTCTTTTTGGTTTGTTAAAAGATTATTTTCTTGCTATTTCTAGGGTGTAGTTTCCCTCCTTGTGTTGGAGTTTTCCGTTTATTATCCTTTGAAGGGCTGGATTTGTGAAAATTTTTTTGTGTAAATTTGTTTTTTTCATGGAATACCTTGGTTTCTCCATCTATGGTAATTGAGAGTTTTGCTGGGTATAGTAGCCTGGACTAACATTTATTTTCTCTTAGGGTCTCTATGGCCTCTGCCCAGAATCTTATGGCTCTCATAGTCTCTAGTGACAAGTCTCGTGTAATTCTGATAGGTCTGCCTTTATATGTTATTTGACCTTTATCCCTTACTGCTTTTAATATTCTTTCTTTGTTTTGTGCATTTGGTGTTTTGATTATTATGTGACAGGAAAAATCTCTTTTCTGTCTATTTGGAATTCTGTAGAATTCTTATAGTTGGGAATCTTCTTGCTCTTGTATACCTATTATCCTTATATTTGGTCTTTTCATTTTGTCCTGGATTTCCTGGATTTTTTGGGTTAGAATCTTTTTGCATTTTACATTTTCTTTGACCGCTGTGTCCATGTTTTCTATAGTGTCTTCTGCACTTGATATTTTTTCTTCTATCTCTTGTATTCTGTTGGTGATGTTTGCATCTATGACTCCTGATTTCTTTCCTAGGTTTTCTATCTCTAGACTTGTCTCACTTTGTGATTTCTTTATTGTTTCTACTTCCATTTTTAGATCCTATATGGTTTTCTTCAATTTCTTCACCTGCTTGGTTGTTTTTTCCTGTAATTCTTTAAGGGATTTTTATGTTTCCTCATTAAGGGCTTCTACCTGTTTACCTGTGTTCTCTTGTAGTAGTATGCACAGCTTCTGTGAGCTCACAGTTTCCATAATTGTGTCCAGATACAACATAATACTTGTAGCCCCCCCCATCTTATTTCCATGCCTTCTTTCAGAAAAATTTCCTGCATCTTAAGGGAAAGATGTAAATGTCTTGGCTAGTCATAGTCTGTTAACTTTACTGTCAGTGTCTTGAGAAGTGAAAGGTCTTTGGATTCATCTCCATACATTGCAAGGAGAGGCTTCTCTATTTTAGACTGAGAAGAATACATTTTTTTTCACTGTGGCTAAAAATCAAAGATAATGAGGGTGTGGTTTGATGCTATGCTGCACCTTGATTTCTTAATGTGTTTACTTCCCATTTTCAATGTTAAATACAAGTAATTCAGCTTTTTAAATTTATAGTTGTATATTCTTGATTCGGAATGTGTGTTTATGGATTTCCCATTCCGTTTTCCTTGTTAGTTATTTTAAATGAATTAGATCAGACCACTTGGCCCATGAAGTGAAAGACAGGTATAGTTATCCCTATGGTCTTTCTGAGCTTTAATCTACATATCAGGTTCCATGAAGAGTTTCTGTCAGATGAAGTTAAGGAAATGATAGTAAAATAGAGATCCTGCACTATAGATATGAGTGATATTCTTACACTGCTGTTGTCTTGTGGCTTTTTTGGAGGATGGCAAGGGTTTTTCTGAAAGAGGGGCTTGGGGATTACCCAGGAATATAGTATCCATCCATTTTTATTTATATAAAAAATATAGTTTTTCTTTGTGAAGGGAGAGCTAAGCCATTACAGTACTATGCTCTGGTATGTCATCAAGGGGAAGGATAAAAATTGAGGTCAGGTGACTTCCCTATGAAACAGTTACTCAGATATTATATGTGTCATTTACTTGACATAATTCTTAAGATTATGAGAGCACCACTATCATTCCTTTAGCTAAACCACAAACCGTATTATGTTAGATTCACTCATATAACTATAAGCTCAGATAAGAATGGAATTGAATGACAGATTTGGGCTACGTGAGATGATTCTACTCAGTTTTCACTCCAAATGTTGATGCTATTATATATCATTCTAAGTAATAAATATTCACCCATACCATCTTCTGTTCTTGGAAGCAATAAAGGACCTCCCTGTGTTTTTCTCCACTGTTGTAGGCTTAGTATTTTAGTGTCTGAGAATTCAATTCTTTGCTGCCTCTTGTAACATGGCCTGCTTTTTTGTGGTCCCTGAATGTGAATAAAGAGAAAATGTTGATAGAAGAAAATTGTCACAGGACCATTTAAAGAATTCTTGAAAATTTTGTAGTGAGAACAGTGGAAGGCAGGGAATGGGAGCAAAGGGACATCAACTTCTATGTCTGAGAAAGAGAGAAATGCCATTGTTCAAAATGGCTGGAGAAACTGCAGGTCAGGGAGGTAAAACAGACTCCTTTCTTCTGCATATGGAAGCAATGGAGGAGAATAAGGAATGAACTGAGGCTTTATGGCAATAATCCAATCCTGAAGTTCCATTCTCACATGGTTCCTTTAAGTACTGAAGTAACCTCATCACAGCGAGTCTGCAGTGATCATGCCCCCTTTATAGAGGATGCGCTCAGATCCTTGTAGAGCCATGCATTGTGTTTATATCATGTTGTGGCTATGATTAGATGCCAGTCTATTTCCCTAGAGAATTGTTATTGGAAAAGAGATGGTATTTACCTCTTCAGTGTACATGACAGCAGGTTACATATTTGGGGGTAAAAATGTAACAGAAATTTAGAAATGTCTGTGTGTATTTGGAGAAGTAGTCTTGGGCTTTTCTATGCTACTATATTACAACTTTGGTTGGTGAGGAATATATGAGATTATGTTTCTTCCTCCCTAAGCAGGTTGGTATTTGTATACTGATGTAAAAGTTCTGTGAGAATTGAGTGCAGATAATTAAAACAGTATCTTATTTTTTAAACAAAAATTTTAACCTTCTACTTGGGGTTTATTTTCATAAAGGAACCATGAAAGTATCTCTATAGCTCCTTTATCTTTATTTGAGATAGAAATCTCAATAGATAAATTTATTGTAAATAGCCTAAACACCTTTTTTTCTGTGTACATTAGGTATCATATATAAGATGAGAAGCATATATATTTATAGTGATTTGTGACATGTTGACATCATGAATAGACTGGCATGATCTTATTGAAAGGAGAAAAAGCAAAATTAGCTAACCTTAGAAATGAAACATATGAGTTCTAATAGTTAATTAAGGCATAGTAAACAAAATTTAAAAAATTAAAAATAGAAAGTACTATTTTCAAATTTGCAGACTGTTGAAGTTTAATGAGTATTTTGTGAAGGTATATATTTATAATGAATAAGACTGACCCTCTCTACCTCTCTCCAGTCCCCTCCAGTACCTAAGTGTGGATGCTTTAGTCCTGCAAAGAGGGAGGATCAGGATGATCATGGGAATTAGAGAGAGGGTGGCATGGGAGGGAGAGAGAAGGGGAGGGAATAAATGGGGGGTGGGTTCAGGTAGAAGATACTTTTTTCTTGTAGTCATTTCCACCTCAGGCTTTGGCACTCCTTTTGCTCCTCAGCAATGATACCTGAGAATTGGATAGACAGAGTGCATCAGTATATGTGATCCAGTTTGGACAGAACATTTTGCAGTATTTTGTTTTTTGTTTCTTGGCCATATATGAGTCTCTGTATTAAACACCATCTACTGCAAACAGAAGCTTTTCTAATGAAGGTTGAAAGATGTGCTAATCAATGGGTATAATGGCAAGCCAATAAGAGTCTCTTTAATACTGTGTCTGTTTACCATAGGATTGCAGTGGGGCTTTTTCCTAGTGTGTATGATACATCTAGTCAAAAGTTCTTGGCCTGATAATGATGCCTAATATTGGCTTCATTTATAGTTATATTGAAGTGCAATCATCAAAAGAGTTTTTGAATTGTTCATGCTGCTGTTGCACAAGTGGATGGTCATTTTTATAGTTTGCAGGGTTCATTCATATACGGGTAACATTGATGGTCACTTGCTGCCCAGAGAACATATGCAGCATTTTCCAGGAGTATGGAAGCCCGCCAGCAGAAATGAAGATTCTAAGTCATTACCATCTTGGTTTCTTCATAGTCTTTAACTCAAGTTTTTTGCTGCCCTATAAAATAGGATATTATCATTAACTTCTAGGAGAGGGTAACAAAGAGCATGTTCAATAAATAACTTAGAAAGCCTGGGACCTCACAAGCCAACAGCTCCACAAGAGGCAAGATCTTCTAAGCACCGAGCTTTCTATTTGTATTACATTGGTATCTAGTACAGATGTTGTTTCACTGTCATAGGGAAATTCTATTTTATCATTTAAAGTTAAAATTGCCAGCAGAAAATAAAGGGCCAGTTCTTTGAAGGACTTTCTTAGTTACAACAGATGTGATTTATATTTAATTATCAATAACCATATATGCTTTGTGTTATTTCTTAGCCATTTTTTTTATTTCTTCTCTTTAGAATTCTCTGTTCATATCCCATTTTTGATGGATCAGTGGTTTTGATGCTTTGGTGTTTTATTTTTTATACATATATTAGATATTAACTCTTCTCCAAGGTTCCTCTTCACTACACTGAGTGTTTTTCTTTGCAGAAGCATTTTACTTTTATAGAGATCCTGCTAGTCAATTATTGGCTTCAATTCCTAAGCACATGCATCCTCTTAAGAATGTCCTTTCCAACACCCATGTTTTGTAACATACTGCCTGTTCTTCTAAAAGTTTGATTCTTAATTTTTAATTAACTCTTAATTAAAACTAAACAGATTTATAGCCTTTATTACTTATAACCTTGAATAATTAATTTCCATATGTTATTTAAATTGAACCAACACATTCAATGATTTCAGTTTGCTTTTTAAATGCTTAAAAATTCCAAACCAGACTAACCTATGTTCCACACAAGACTACGGTATGCTAGCAATTAAGCCTTTTAAGTAAGATAAATGAAACTCATAACATTGAAATATATTCATTCTAAAGTTATTTACAAGATGAAATTATATATTGCATATGATTTGTAAACCTAATTTCCCAGATGGATTAACAAGAATATTTCTTTTAATTTTGTAATAGCAAGCATGAATGCACATAGGTTATTCTAACTACTGAAGTAAAATAGCCATACATTTAATATACTTCTCCAAATTATGTTAAGATTTTTATCCTTCAAGATCAGAATGTGTCTAATTCTCTGGTAACAAGAGTTTTTGTCTTCTTTTGGTGGAGTGTGGTGATAAAGGCTTCAGTATTTATAATTGCTCTTGCCAAGACTGAGATTTAGTGACTAGGATTTTTTCAGGATGATTCCAGGATGATACAACCAAAGAAGAATACATAATATCTTTTTATTGCTGTGTACCAAAGTGACACCTAAGCATCCATTTTCTCAATGAGGTTTCTGAAAGTTATTTAAAATAACAATGTTTCAATTACTTTTGCTCCTTCAGATGTTTGTTTATTTGTTCTGACATCTCTTATCACCAAATGAAGCCTCCAGTACCAGTAAGGGGTCATATCTAATTGAGTTGTTGGGCCACGGGATCACATGGGGATATTTAAACCAACCAGGCTGTTGCCAAACTTACCACAGGGTAAAACAAAATACCTACAAAACTCCCTGAACAATAAAAATTTGAGTGAGTGCCTATATAGTCTTCAACTCAGTGTTTTAGTGTTCTTGCAGTACCAAAAGTGATATGTAGACACCAAACTAATCACAAACTCTTTGATATACAATGGTGTTCCTTTTGTAAGATATGCTACGTTAATTGTGGCACAAAACTTAGGGGAATAACCAACTAATATTTGGTTTGACTAAAGGCCCACTCCATGAAATGGAAGCCCTCACCAACCCTGCTTTAGTGGCTAAGAACCTGAGATTAGGAACACTCAGCTCTAAACTTGATTTCTCTATTAATTCCCTCCCCTCAGAGCTCAGGGAACCCTGCAGAAGAGAAGGCAGAGAAGGCTTAAGTCTCAAAAGAGATGGGGAAAACTAGGAAAGTAAACCCTTTTATGCCAACATGATCAAAACTCATATGAACTCACATCACAAACCGGACTTACACAGATTTGATCTAGATTACTTCCATATATATTGTAGCTTCCTCTTTTGCATTTGTAGGAGATTCTTGAGTGTGCAAATAAGTGGGTCTCTAAGACTCCTTTTCTTTTTCTTTTTTTTTGTGCAATTCTGATGTGTTAATTTTTAATCTTATACTATACTGTTATATTAACCTCTTAGATATCCTTTTATGTTCTAATGATACTCAGAATGGGAATGGATCTGGATGGTAGGGAGGGTTGGGAGAACTAGGAGGAGTAAAGGCAAACCCTAATCAGGATATATTATGTGAGAAAAAGGCATGTTTGTCATTGAGAAATTTTGATAAAGAAAATGAACTTAAAATTTAACATAAGCTTAATGGCACACTTAGACCAGTATTTCAGAAATTTCTCAATAGAAAATACAAATAAAACAATTAAATTATACAACCTGAGCCTTTAGATACTTTGCATATGACATACTAATGAAGTAGTGGACATGATATTCCTATGTTAGCATGCATTTATGACCATGGGTTTTTAAAATATAAATATGAAAGATGGAATAGAAATGCTTTAAACCTTTAAACTTATAAAGCAGATGTTCCTCAAGCTTTAAAACCAGAGATGTCAATTCTAGAATTCCCCATGATAGAAGAACTCCTTTTGAAGAACTCATGGTATCTTCTCATCTACTGCAGAGATACCATTGCCCTATCATCTGAACATGAGTCAAGGAAGAGAAGGGGCCTGGTCACAGTAAGGAAGCATGAGGAGGACTAGTTTTATGCTAATTGGGCTAGATGCCAATAACTTAATTTTGAGCTGATCAAATGTATTTAGTAATTCTTTTTACATCCATTTCAGAATTTTGCATCCATTTCAGAAGGAATAAAAAAGTTGCCTTTAGGAATAGGCAATTTGTATTTACAGATTGCTGCATATATAATTAATAATGAATCATAGTAAATAGTAAATAACATTGACATTCATCAACATGTATGGACATTTCTAGAAAATTACTGTCCTTTGAATTTCACACATGTCATTGCCAGTGAGCTATCCCCTACTAACTGAAAAATAAAGACACCTTTTCTAATGTTAGTCAACTTTTAGCCTCATCCTTGTAGTAACATACATCCATTTCTTTATTAAGCACAGATGTAAAGCAAAGCCAGCAATTTGAGTCAGATCCTGGAACACAGCATTGTGGGCCAGTCTTACTTAGAAGGGAGGGTGGCACTGAAGCAGGCTTGGGACCATGTGGACATAGACAACACCTATAATCCCAACACACAGGAAGTCCAGGCAGGAGGATATCCAACTTGAGGCCGACTGGGATGGATATATATATTATACATATATTAGATATATTAGATATTTTAGATATATTATATATATATATATACTATATATATATATATATATATATATATATATATATATATATATATATATAGGCCAACTGGGAGGGATATATATATATATATATATATATATATATATATATATATATGATATTTTATATATTTATATAGTATATATTTTATAATTTTATATATTAGATATTTTATTTATCTACATTTCAAATGGATATAGAAATTTTAAATGACATTCTAGTTCAATTTCAAATCTCTATTCTGTATTCTTGTGAGTTCATAACGTTGAGCAGTGATTCAATTTTCATGGTCTCATTTTCTTCTGCCTCAAAATAAAGATAGCAACAAGGGTTGAGAAGCTCTTTATGTTCATTAAGTGACATGATGGCCAGAGGATGATACATGTTAAATATTAGCTAAAATTGATATAATTACAAATATGCTCATATGAACCTACATATAGAGGTTTGAACCTCATGTTGAAATAGATTTGTGAATTTTCAGTTAGGAATTCTTCAACTTGATGGCCAAGGTAGAATAGCTTTTGGTTAATTTGTAACACCCTTTAATAGGTTACTCTTACATGATTGGATAAATCCACTCTAAATTATGGTTAGGACTGGTTATTCATTGGGTCTCTGTCCTTTATCTGCATAACAGAAATAAGTTTCATTACTGTTGCACATATCCTGTAGGTGGTTGGTTAAAAGGAATATGTACATTTAGATTAAGTTTTAGAAATATTTTTCTCAAAACTAATATTGTGTCATTAATTAGCTAAACATATATCATGAAGTAATGTTTTTATTTCTTTTTCATATTTTGTAATACTGAAAATGTAAAGGTTTCAGTTATTAAAACAATGGTTATTTCTAGTACAATTTAAAATATAAGTTATATATTATATGTAAGTCATGTTATAAACCTCAAAATTATAAATAAATAGTCTTTACCAAGAGACACACACCTTTTGTCATTTTCTGTTCTTCATTTGCGGTAAATAAAATACTGGATTAATTTATATTCTAAGAGATTTAATTTACTTTGATATAATTTTTTCTCACTCAATAGAAACTTTACTAATTTTAAATGAACAACTTTTCATAGGCAGACATGTGGTACAACAAGTATATATGTGCTGTATTTGTGGTATTGCAAGTTCAGAGTCATGGAATGGTGGCTTTCTATGTTGCACAGGATGTTTGGTTGAAAACCCACATCCTTTACTTTCCATAGGAATAAAGGAAATGAGCTCCCCAAGGTGACTATAAACAAAAGCTGTTCTGAAAAGAAGTATCTTTAATATCCAGAGTAGACCAATTATAACAAAACAGGAATCAATACTGTAAAAGGTAATTTTTAAAATTTTTATTGGATATTTTATTAATTTCCTGGTTTTCCCTTGACAAACCCCCATATACCAACCCCCTCTACAAACTCCCTATCCCATTCCCCATAGCCCTGCTTCTATGAGGGTGCTCCCCCCCTACTCCCACCTCACTGGCCTAGCATTCCCCTATCTTTGGTTGGTGGTTCAGTCCCTGGAAGCTCAGGGTTTTTTTTTTTTTTTTTTGGTTGATATTGTTCTTTCTATGGGGTTGTAAACCCCGTTCAGCTCCTTCAGTCATTCCCCTAATTCCTCCATTGCGTTCTCTGTGCTAAGTTCAATGGTTGGCTGGAAGCATCCATATCTGTATTGGTCAGGAATTGGTAAAGCCTCTCAGGAGACAGCTGTACCAGGCTTCTGTCAGCAAGCAATTCTTGGCAGCCATAGCAGTGTCTGGATTTGGTGTCTGCATGTGGGATGGATTCCCAGGTGGGGCAGTCCCTGGATGGCCTTTTTTTCAGTCTCTGCTCCACTCTATGTCCCTGCTTTTCATTTAGATAGGAGCAATTCTGGGTTAAAATTTTGGAGATGGGTGGGTGGCCCCATACCTCAACTGGGGGCTATGCCCAACCTGTAGATATGGTCACTACAGGTTCTCCCTCCCTTTTTTGGGTATTTCAGCTAATGTCATCCCTGTTGGGTCCTGGGAGCCTCTTGCTTTCCTGGCATCTGGGATTTTCTGGTGCCTTTCTCAGTCCCTCTATTGCTATAAACCTCTATTCAGTTTCCTGACCCTCTGTACATCTGTCCATCTCCTCCCATACCTGATCCTGTCCCTTTTATGCCCCCCATTTTCCTCTCAAGTCCCTCCTACCTCTATCTCCCATGATTATTTTGTTCCCCCTTCTAAGTAGGACTGAAGCATCCACTCTTCCTTCTTTTATGAGACAGAAGCTTGAAACAACCCAGATGTCCCTCAACAGTGGAATGCATACAGATGATATGGTACATTTACAAAATGGACTACTAATCAACTGTTAAAAACCATGACCTCTGGTGGGATTGCAAGCTTGTACAATCACTCTGGAAATCAGTCTGGTGGTTCCTCAGAAAACTGGACATAGTACTACAGGAGGATCCAGCAAT
>NC_034594.1:116604927-116615315 GCF_900095145.1 Mus pahari | reverse complement strand
GGGCTGCAACCCTGTAGGTGGAACAACAATATGAACTAACCAGTACCCCCTGAGCTCGTGTCTCTAGCTGCATATGTAGCAGAAGATGGCCTAGTAGGCCATCATTGGGAAGAGAGGCCCCTTAGTCTTGCAAACTTTATATGACCCAACACAGGGGAATGCCAGGGCCAAGAAGTAGGAGTGGGTGGATAGGGGAGCAGGGGTGGGGGGAGAGTATAGGGAAATTTTGGGATAGCATTTGAAATGTAAATAAAGAAAATATCTAATAAAAAAGGTAAAAACAAACAAACAAACAAACAAACAAAAAACCCATGACTTCATGAAATTCACAGGCAAATGGATGGATCAAAAAATTATCCTGAGTGAGGTAACCCAGTTACAATAGAACACACATGGCACATACTCAATAATAAATGGGTATTAGGCCAAAAGCTAGGAATACCCATGATACAAATCACAGACCATATCAAGCTCAAGGAACAGGTACTTTTTAAATTTTTCACTCATTTATTTTTTTTTTCCTTGAGATAAGGTTTGCCTTTGTAATTTATTCTGAACAGAAAAAACTGTTCTTCCTGCCTCAGCCTCTGAAGAACTAAGTCTGTTGGCCTTTATCAACAAGGCCACCCATCCTATATAAGTTTAACTACTTTTTGTTAGCATACTTTCTTTAAAAAAAATAAATAAATGACAAAACCACAATTATTCGGAATGTTCATTTTCTATTTAAATAATTCAGTCCTGATTCCTGGCGATGGGTTTCATTCAGGCTGAGAGTGACAAGATTGTCTGCATTTATGATGTGTGCTTTTCTGTGTCCAGGTTATATTAGCTTCTACTTTGAATTTCCGCAGTTTTTGTTTGTTTGAAAGCTATTCTTTTAGCTCTCATTTAACATATTGAACTGAATTATGGACATAGGGAATCTATATTTGAGAAAAGATAATAGAATTGAACTCATAGCTGAAATTTAATTTTCTTCCAATCATTTTCCAGACAAAGCAGTACAACTTCTAGGTCATTCTAGTAGTGGGAAATTAACCCTGTGATTGTGTCACCGTGAGATATGTTATCACTTTAAGAATTAAAACTTTAGATCTTAGCCGTTCTGAGTGGTGTGAAGTAGAATCTCAGGGTTGTTTTGATTTGCATTTCCCTGATGATTAAGGATGTTGAACACTTTTCCAGGTGTTTCTTGGCCATTCGATGACAGCAGTTGCTAGCAAGGTTGTGGAGAAAGAGGAACACTCCTCCATTGTTGGTGGAATTGCAAACTTTTACAATCACTCTGGAAATCAGTCTGGCGGTTCCTCAGAAAACTGAACATAGTACTACCAGAGGTTCCAAAACACCCATGGAAGGAGATACAGAACCAAAGTTTGAAGCTGAGACTAAAGGATAGACCATCCAGAGATGGCCACACCTAGGGATCCATCCCATAATCAGCTACCAAACGCAGACACTATTGCATATGACAGCAAGTCTTTGCTGAAAGTACCCTGATATAGCTGTCTCTTGTGAGGCTTTGCCAGTGCCTGGCAAACACAGAAGTGGATGCTCACAGTCAGCTATCAGATGGAGCACAGGGCCTCCAATGGAGGAGCTAGAGAAAGTACCCAAGGAGCTGAAGGGGGCTGCAACCCTGTAGGTGGAACCGCAATATGAACTAACCAGTACCCCCAGAGCTCGTGTCTCTAGCTGCACATGTAGCAGAAGATGGCCTAGTAGGCCATCATTGGGAAGAGAGGCCCCTTGGTCTTGCAAACTTTATATGACCCAGCACAGGGGAATGCCAGGGCCAAGAAGTAGGAGTNGGTGGGTAGGGGAGCAGGGGCGGGGGGGGGAGAGTATAGGGAAATTTTGGGATAGCATTTGAAATGTAAATAAAGTGCCTATTAAAATTTTGGTGAAAAAGGATTAAAATTTTACAGGTTTCCGTATGATTTCCTATAAAAACAGACAAAAATGAAGATAATGACACAGGTACCTTTTCCATTTATTTGGTAGTTATTTTAATTCTTGTGAATTTTTAATTCTTACTACCATTGCATATTTCTAATTTATAGTTTTGTTTAAACTATGTGGGACATTTTTATTATAAGTCCAGCTGACTTTGGCTAAGTGTATATAGTGGTTCATTGGTTTTCGTATTGAAATGGGTTCATCTAATAATCAATGCTATAAAAGTAGTTATGCCTGTGTAGAGGGATTGCTTCTGGGCTTATATTTTTTGTGTTGAAGAAGTTTAACTATTACAAAATGATTGAAGGTCATGGTATTGAATTATTTTTGAACTACAATAATTTCTTTCATAAAAATATAACTTTTGATACAGGTAGGGTAACTAGCATCTGTAATTATAATAATTTCATCACTTTGGTGCCATTGTCAGGAATGGAGCCATGAGTTCAAGACTAGCCTCGAATATATAGTAAATTCCAGGCAATAGTAGAAGGGACTGTAAGTCACTGCCTCAAAATTAGTTAAAAAAAGAAAGAAAGAAAGAAAGAAAGAAAGAAAGAAAGAAAGAAAGAAAGAAAGAAAGAAAGAAAGAAAGAAAAGAAAAGAAAAGTCATTTCTGTAAATGATAAGGGAAAATTTGTTTGGCTATAATTCTCAAAGAAAAATATGTACCTTGAAATTTGGTTAATTATGAGAGAGCATCACTCATTTTGACTATAGGTGTGCTAGAGACAAGGTATATACTCTCAGCCCAGGTCACTTGCATTTATTTTCATAAACATCTGTTTATCTCCTGTGTCATGCATCCATTTGTTATGCAACAGGCTCTACCCCCTTTTGTGCTCTGCCTTATCTCAAACATATGTTCCTTGAAAGTATTTTTTGGAGGAGACTAGGAATGATGAAATAAACAAGATTAATTTTGTACTTCTGTATTTATTTTCTGTAGTTTAGTTCAGAAAAAATATTATATATCCCTATACCACTGAAAACAGACAAATGCACACACACGGGCATGCATTTCACAATTCTGTCGAAATACCACTTTAAGATGCATAGCTGGAGATTCTTTTGATGTCTAATAGTCTTTTTATATATTATATATCATTTAAGTTTCCTTGTGTTTGTTTTAAATATGCTGGTTAATTGCATATTTTTCAGATATGTTAACAACAACAAATATCCTGAGTTGTGAAGTAACAAAAGTCATAAGGAAATACTTTCTTTAACCTGGGATAGAGCCACAGGTCTCTGTGTTACCATCCTTTAATGATTACATATTGCTTTCTATATGGCTGCCTTTATCTAGTAATGGTGCATAGCAGAAATGATGAACAATATCTTAAACTATGAAAGTCGGTGATAAAATATAGCTGGTTTTAAGGCTTGGCAAGATTTAAGACGATTGAAGAAATATATATAGACTCTGTAAAAGCTGTCAGACGCTCAAAACAAATATCATTTTCCACCTCTAAAAACTAAGACTATGTGCCCCCATATTCAGTATAGCTTAGTTTGTTGATCTGCTGGATCAAAGTTTTTTAACTTGCATGTATAACCATTTATATGCCTTCAACCCACACTAATCACATATGTAGAAGATGTAGGATTAGTTTCAGAAAAGTTGGTACAAGCACCAGATGTTGGTATCATAGAGTTATAAAGTTAATAACTTCTATATATTAGAAGAGTAAAGTACTGTTGCATTTAGGCACTCATTATTTCATGGCTTTGTAGAAGAAAGTGGATAGGAGTTTTCTTAGGAGAATCTAACTAGCTCCAGCATACTGGTTTTCAGCAGGCCCCTTCATTGGAATGACCTAACAGGTTCACTCCACAGTAAGAACATTACATTATATATTTCATATTTCTGGTACAGTTTTCTTCTGGCTCTTAATTGTTTTGCTAATGCATCTATAAAAGAAGACAGCCATATATTTCCACACATGTGAGAAAAGCTTTAGCAGGAAAAACTGAGACCGGAACAAAAGGGGAAATTTTGAAGGTACAAAAATACACACTCTTTGCTCTGTTCCTTGACAGAAACCTTGATAGGAAATACTGGGTATGTTTTTTGCTTTTATACTGCACTGGTTATTATATATGTGTAGCACAAATTTATATTCATACAGATTATTGGGAATTTGGGAGTAAGCAATTATTACCATAAATTTTATCATGTCAAAACTACTAATTTATAACTTCTAGCAATTTTCTAATGTTTTGTGAAATTTATGTAGTGATGGAATTACTATAACTATTTTCTTCAATAGTGGCCTAATGTGTTATTATATCTGTTAATTTTAGTATTTTCTTTTTTTTTTCTGTTGTTTGTATGTGTTCAGACTGAGTTTCTCTGTGTTAATATTCAAAATTGGGCTCAGTATCAATAGCATAAACAATAAAGAAAAATCTATTATATGCACACAATGGATTTTAATTCACCCATAAAGTAGAACAAAACTGTCATTTGTTAGAAAATTGATACAACTGAAGATAATCATGTTAAAACTAAGGCAAATGAAGAAAGACAAATATGTTTTCTTTCATTTGTCAGTACTGGAATTTTTTGTATATTTATACATAAACAAACTTGTCTGAATAAATGAAGGGAGGACACCAGAGAGAGGTAGAAAATGTTTGAAATTAAGAAGGGGAATACATTCTCCACTATGTTCATAGCAGCAGTATTTATAATAGTCAGAAGCAGGAAACAACCCAGATGTCCCTAAATGGAGAAATAGATACAGAAAATGTGGTACATTTATACAATGGAATATTACTCAGCTATTAAAAAGAATGACTTCATGAAATTCTTAGGCAAGTGGATGGATCTAGAAAATATCATCCTGAGTTAGGTAAGTCAGTCACAAAATAACACACATGGTTTGTACTCACTGAGAAGTGGATCTTAGGCAAAGAGCATAGAATACGCATGATATAAGTCACAGACCACATGAAGCTCAAGAGGAAGGAAGAACAAAGAGTAGATGCTTCAGTCCTCCTTAGAAGAGGAACAAAATTAAGGGAAGTAAAGGGTGGGAGGGACTTGGAGGAAGAGAAGAGAGAGAAGTGAAAAAGAGGGGAAGAATCAGGTATGGGAGAAGATGGTGCAGATGTACAGAGTCAGGAAATTGAACAGAGGTGTGTAGCAATGGTGAGTGGGGAACAGGGGGTAGCAAACATAAAGTCCCAGATGATAGGAAAGTAAGCAACTCCTAGGACCCAACAGGGATGACATTAGCTGAAATACCCAACAAAGGGGAGGGAGAACTAAGAAGTATTTGCTGACAGGAGCCTGATTCGGTTGTGGCCTAAGAGGCTCTGCCAGATCCTTACCAATATAGATACAGAGGCTTGCTGCTAACCATCTGACTGATCACTGGGACTCCAATGGAGGTGTTAGGGGAAGGATTGAAGGAGCTGAAGGTGCCTTATCTGACATCAACGGGAGGGGAGCCACTTGGTCCTGTGAAGACTTGATGCCCCAATGGAGAGGAACGCCAGGGTCGTGTGGCAGGAGTGGGTGGGTGGGTAGGTAAAGCACCCTTATAGAAGCAGGGAAAGGAGGAATGGGATAGGAGAATTGCAGAGAGGAAACAAGGAAAGGGAATAACATTTGAAATGTAAACAAATAAAATATTCAATTAAGAAAAGATACCCAGCAAAAAATATTTTGATGAATAGTTTGGCTAGTTTGCACTATTTTCTCTTTTGAATGGGCCTCACGTCTAACTAGACCAGTGTTGCTTACCTCTAGGAATACAGAACACTATTGCACCATTAGGGATATCATACCAGTCCAGTCATTATTGTGGTTCATAGGTTTTACCAAGAGCTATATAAGATTATTGACTTTTATTTTCCCTTGAAAGGTTGCATCGCACCTTCTGAAACAATCAGAGCTCGTCTACAGGGGAGAGACTTCCAGGCTAGCGCCAACTCAGGTCTCCCAGTCCTGTGTCTGAAGTGTGTGGTGTCTTCAGCAATAGAGCCTGACTATCAAGTTTGTTTTTTTAATGAATATTTTCTTTCTTTACATTTCAAATATTATTCCCTTTCCTGCGCCCCCACCCCCACGAACCCCTATCTCATTCCCTCTTCACCTGTTTCTATGAGGATGCTCCCACACCCACACCCACTCCTGCCTTCCTTCCCTGGCATTCCCCTACACTGGGCATCTATCCTTCACATGACCAAGGGCCTCTCCTCCCATTGTTGTCTGAAAAGGCCAACCGTTGTTATATATGCAGTTGGAGCCATGGGTCTCTCCATGTTCACTCTTTGGTTGGTGGTTTAGTCACTGGGAGCTCTGGGGAGCCTGGTTGGTTGATATTATTGTTAATTCTCCTAAAACTTACTTTTTTTGACCAGGCTAACCTCAAACTGACATAGTTATACCTACCTCAGCCTCTAGAGGTTTGGAATTAAAGGCATGCACCATTAGTGCCCTGCTTATTTTAGTCTTTTCTGATGGATTTAATCTGCATGTTTGTGTGTTAGAGTAAATGGTAGAAAAAATGATTAGACAGAATGGTCTTTAACAACTTCTTTGTTTTCTTAACTCCATACATATGCCCAAAACTTTAATTTTATCATGGTTTATTAGATTATTATATATCTATAATGTTAAAATTAGCCCTGCCTATTACAACTGGAAGAACTATCCAGAATGGCATACTATTCTAAATATTGCCAAATAATACTAATTTATAATTTTTCAGATTTTAGATACAGAAAATTTGTATTCTTAAACTTAAGATTCTATATATTCTGAGAAGAGATGCAATACAAGTGATAAAAATAAATAACTTTCTTCCTTATTCTTACTGCAATTGTGATATCTGAAAGAACCTTGTATAAAGTCTCCTTTGAGATATAACCATCTGAAATATTAATTTATGCTACAAGCTCAATCTTTTCTTTGAAATGTTTCCATAATATTTAATATACTGATGCAAGCTGGTTACTCACTTTTTCCATTTCCCATCAGTGAGCACAGCAGCTGTTTCTGGTGTATAAAAATCACAACACAGCAGTTTAGAACAGCAGAGGAAGTCTACCATAGTAAAATAAAACCACATGGGGGAATTTAGGTAGCTGATTGCTGCTGCCCAGGCTGAGAAAGCATGAGCTCGGCAATACTGATGTCCACATTCCTGAGTGACCCTTAATGTAAAGCAAACATATTTGCCTAAAATTCTACCTTGCTCTCTTTAAAATGTGTTCATTTGGTGTGTCATTCCATAATGTGAAGCTTAAAATGTCATGCACAGTGCACATTTTTAAGCACACAATGCATTGCTATAGAAGTCAAAAGCAAGAAGTGGAGGCTCGCTGTTCTGTTTCTCAGTCCCTAAAGACGTTCTTCCTATGAAAGTATAACTTGGTGGTTGAGTCATATTTACTGCCTGCTAATAGACTATTTTAGAATATTTACACCATTTACTTATAAGTGTATGAATGTTTTGTACAGCTTCACAGTGGGAATAATTAACATAATGTACATAGCTCTTAGAACACAAATGTAGGGATTCAAAATATCATAGTACAGTGGCAATTTCTTCCTACTTGTCTTATGATAGAAATTAGATGTGCAGGTTTTCTTTTTTGAAGAGAAAATGTCTGACAAACTTAAAGAAAACTCTCATTATCATGAATTTTGCACCTATTGCCATTTTTAAAGTGATTGACTTTCTCATAGAGCCAATGACATGGCCTTCACCTGGCTTGTCCTTTATTAAGTGAATCTAGATTACGATTCACAAGAGGAGGGTTTACTAACATTTATTTTCAGTACAGTGAATACATTCTAATCAGAGTCCATTTCATTAGTGGACACAATATTCAAGAAAAAAAATCAAGTTATCTAGGAAAACATATTGAGTCTTAAAAGTCTTAATGCTGTCAAGCCTAACTGAAATAAGAATGTTGAAGAATTCTCCTGCTATGATCCAGATTTTCTATATAATAAAGACACAAAGTGCTGTACCTTATCATACAATTTTAGGAAAACTTAAGATTCTATAATAGTATAATTATTTTTTAATTTGATTTAAAATACCTATCATTCTGTATTATTTTTTCCTATCATATGAGAATTTCAAATTTGGTGTTGGGTATCTGATATAAATATGACATATATATATATATATATATATATATGTATATATTTGTCAGAAATTTTACATTTAACACTATATTTAATTGACTCTCAGTAGTATTGACAAATAGTTTATATTTATTCACCCAGCATAAAATTACAGATGCACAAAATAATTGTTTTTTAAGTTTGATTAACTTTTTGCTACATGATTGAAGCTATATGTAGGCATGTGGTATGTATCATAATTATTATGTATCATAATTATTATAATGTATCATAGTTATTTCCTTAGGCAAGGTTAAGGAGACTACAGAGGACATTTAAAATTTTATACAGTAAATTTAAATGGTTAAAATACAAGAATATTTGGGGGTTTTTTTGCTTTTCATTATTTTGCCATTAGATAAACTGAGAATGCACCGCATGTTCCAAAGGCTAATTTTGCTCCAATAAATATATTGAATCTGGAGCTAAAGGGACCAGAGGATGTCAACACTTGATTGCGCCTGTGGGGAACAGCTCCCCATTGAGCATTTATAGAAGAACAACTGTTTAAGAAGAATGGAAAGTAGAACAGACACAAAGTTAAAAGACAAATGTGCCAATTCCTGCTTTTAATGGTAGGCAAGGGTTTAGCAAACCATTAACTTTAGTGCTGTGGAATTGCTGAAAGGGAGGTTTAAAAATAAAACGTGAAGTCATCTAGAGACTGGGATGCTAGATGATTCAGAAAGGCTATTTACAATCAGAGGGTTCCCTGAGCATTAGAAGTCAATCATAAGAAATTCAGAACTGGTAATTGAGGACTCCAGAGGAGCCAACAGTCAGTGAAGATAAGGAGGATTAGTTCTTCAGTGTGTTAAGTAAATAAGCTATTTCTAGTATTCTATTGGACCCAAAAGGGGAATTATGATAATATATTATTATCAGTTACTAAAAGTGAAAATGTAACAACGCAAATGAGAATTTGGCCATCAAACATTATGGGAAAATATACCATGGAATTCCATATTTCGTATAGATTAAGGGCAAATGTCTGGTAAAGCTTGGAATGAGTAATATAGAAGAAATAATTCTGCTATGTCATTCATATTGCCCATGCTGTCTTTAAAATATATACTCCTTTCTTGTAAAATTTAAAATACAAGGAATTTTGTTCTTTTGAAGCTGAGACACCAGTTTTAATCTTGTGGTTGTGATCAAACTTTCTACTTATCTGGTATGCCCTTAGTAGTTTTACTTTTTCACCAAATGGAAAAAGAGATCTGACCTTCCTTTAATAAAAATTAAATCTAAATCTGCTATTCATAAAGTACAGGAAAAATTGTATCTAGGTTTAGTTAGCTGGAGATGAAGATAGTTTCTAATGAATCTGCCTTAAATTCTTCCTCATGTAACGGGAACCTGAGTTTCAGTCAAACTATGAAAAAGAGTCAAATGTTCTTTTCCAAGATATTTCTTTAGAGTTAGGTCTTGGAAGGAAGCCAGCTATGGAAAATTTGCCCATACACACCCAGGATGGACAAAGTGAAACTGAAACTGAAAATTGTAGCCTATCAGGTAGGTGAATTGAAGCTATACATAATATTCTAAATGAGCCCATTTAAACTGAAATAATACAACATCAAGAAGATCCTGTCATGAATGAAGCTTGGTGGGATGAACATATTGTGGACTGACATTACCTGAGTTCATATGCTAATGCTGTCTGATAATATTTTGTGGTATTGAGCAACATACTTAAGGTAATACCTGTTTTCTCATTTATGAAATATGATCTGTGAGATTGCCAAGGGTTTAAGAAGTCTGTCTTGAGGGCTATATGAATCACTGCAAAATTAACATGTGCTAGATAAGGTTTGTTGGTGTTATTAATAAAAGTTGTAAATTAAATATTATAGAAGAATGCCTTGTAACTTACACACTTAAAAAGATGCTGTTCAGGTACATTTTTTTAAAAAAAGTAAATGAATCTGTCTTTTATATTGATAAGTCACTGAAATAGTATTTATTTTATGAAAATAATATCAATAAATTAGTAAAACATATTTAATACTATAAAATGACATGATTGCAATTAAAGTAAATTTAACATTACCATAAGGCTTAGTTAATGAAGTAACTGGATAACTGAACAGGTTTATTAATTGCATGATCGAATGTTACTCAGTTTGTTTCACTGTGTTCCTGGACAATCCGATCTGTAAGTGAGAAATGGGCAACCTTTCTTTCTTTCTTTCTTTCTTTCTTTCTTTCTTTCTTTCTTTCTTTCTTTCTTGCTTGCTTGCTTGCTTGCTTGCTTGCTTGCTTGCTTGCTTTC
>NC_034594.1:116598654-116604621 GCF_900095145.1 Mus pahari | reverse complement strand
CACTGTAGCTGTCTTCAGACACTCCAGAAGAGGGTGCCAGATCTTGTTACGGATGGTTATGAGCCACCATGTGGTTGCTGGGATTTGAACTCGGGACCTTCGGAAGAGCAGTCGGGTGCTCTTACCCACTGAGCCATCTCACCAGCCCAAGAGTTGAATTTCTAAAAACTATATATTCTATATTTATAGATGTTTAGCGCTAATATTACTCAACTTATCTCTTGCTGAGCTATTACCATCTATCATACAAATGTGCTCACATGGACATGTCAGGTTTAAAATGTTTCATCCAAAGCCAATCTTTTCTGCTTTTTCTCATGACAAATTCATTATTTCTAAAATGGGTCAACTTCAAAAAACTTCAAATATCTTCTGCTTTTGAGATTGAATAACTGCTGACAAACAATTTTATAAATAGGCTTTGGATATGGAAATCTATTGCTTTGTAGTAGATGATCATGAAATTTTAATATTTTTAGACATTTCCTTGAAGAATTATGAAGAGTTATAATATTGTAATTAAATTGCTTCAGTATGCTACATACTTAGCATCGTTAAACATTTATATCTTGTTCAGTTAATTACTTTGCAATTTTATGTGTGTAGCTCAATTTTAACTACATAAAAACAGATAATCATTTTAATAATTGTAATATATGACTTTATATTTTTGAATATGTAGAAAAATAAGAAAAAGAACTGATTGAAAATTCTTTAATGAAAAATGGTCCCTGTTTTGAATATTCTCTGGCTTGTGTAGTGGTAATTACATTGATTAAAATTTTAATTTCTAGCAATATTGCCTAGATAAAATAAACATCTACTGTCAGTCTCTGTTTATGTACTCAACATACTTTGCCTTTTACTTTTTATTTTTAGTAAGCTACGTTCACTTATAATTACCTTTTCTCATTTGATGCCTACCCATATTATGATAATACTGTGCATAATATGAAAGCATACACAGAAAATCTAGAATGAAAGTTTTACTGTACATATGAAAATAAGCCTTAAATTAAGGTGTTTTAGCTAAACTTTACATTTTACATAAAGATTTATATATTATTTGCCATGTAGTATCAGTATCTCTTGTTATATAGATAATTCTTAATCTAAAATTCTTGATATTTCTATCAATAATAGCTAACATAGTTTCTCTTGTCCATGGAATTTTGAGGCTTGCTGTTTATTCTAGGTAAAGGAAATTGATCTTAAAAATTGAAATTGGCATACTGATTGTCACTGGAGAAACTTGTTTTTTTTCTTGTTCTAGAAGCTGGGAGTTATTTTGGTTTTTAGTTTTTTGATAGTGTGAGATTATTTCCTGTTTGAGTGTAGCATTAGGAAATAGGGGTTGGGACAAGTAGCCCTTATGAATCATCCAAATTGAATGATTTTAGTAAATTAGGAAGTGAAACATCTAAAATTCTTTTCTTTTGCTAGGAGACTTATGTTTCAGAAGAAAACACAAGAGTATCATCTTTTAATAGCCAATAGTATGGCAATTTAAATAAGTCCTCAAAATATATAGAACTCTTTGCCTCTGTCCTGTTTCACCACATGTTGTTCATACTCATTATTGTATGTGTAGAAATCTCTTATCTTATGTAGTGTTATGCTAAGTACTTATAATACCTTATTATAACAATTTCCACAGGTGAAATTGAACATGAAAATAAGTGGCATTGGGGCTAATGAGATTGCTAAAAGTACTTTCTCTGTAAGCAAGGGGACCTGAGTTCAAATTCTCAGCATCACATAAAAGGAGGGACCTGACCATGTCCCTCTAATCATAGGGAGGTGGTGCAAAGACAGATGGTTCCAGAGAGCTTGCTATATATCTGTTCTAGAGAAAGGGTAGTTATCCAGCTTAATAAATTCCTGAGAGATTCCATAAAGCAATAAGGCCTATTCATAAAACATACACACATACCTTAACTCTTGTGCGTTCACCATGCACTGAAACACATAAATTCTCTCTCTCTTTCTCTCTCTCTCTGTTTCTGTCTGTCTGTCTGTCTGTCTGTCTTTGTCAACCCCCCTTCTCTCCCTGCTGCTCCACACAAACACTAAGCTACATTAAAGTATAGACATCAATATTAAAAATTAGAAAAAGATGATGTTGTTAAAGAGAATGTTATTGAATTGGGCAGGACCTGACTCATGCTGGGCAAACAAAACCATCATGATATGGGTTACAAACTTCATGACCTAAATGGGACTTTAATTGATTCAAGTTATTTAGAATGCCAGAAGGAAGAAATCTGAAGTATATATAAAGAGAATTTTTATTCTACTAATTTAGTTAATTAGTTTGCTTTGGAAAGAGACATAAAAAATAAATGCAGGAAAGAGATGAGTGAGCCAGAGGTGTACTAGAGATAGCCATATTGCTTAATGATGGACTTCTAGTGTTGCAAAGATACAGAATTAAAGTTGGGTGAGAAAAAAATGTTAAATCAAAGAAGTTCATTTGCATTCCATTCTAGTGCATCATAGTAGCAGCACTTTAAGGTGTCTATGGTTCTGATGACATTCACATAAAAATTAAAATTGAGAGGGGCTACTAGAATTCAAGAGAGAGGAAAATAGGCTAGTGATAATATTCTCTTGGAATCAAGAGCCACACTGAACTACAGGTTGGTAGACGGTTATTTATATGCTCACTGAAGAAATGTGTTATTATAGACTTCTAGTAATTTTCATTTGTGTAACTCATAGGGAGGTATAACAAACACTGACAATGATTTAGAGAGATAATAACACTCCCTTTTATCATGGCTTTGCAAATCTCCTCCCTCACATGCAACATGAGAAGTGCTAATGGGAAATAAAATGTGGAGATTTGGATTCCTGTCATATCTTCTTTATGGGCATATTAATCACAAGGAAATAAGCATTTGGAAATGATTTAAAAGTTTCTCAGCAACTTGGTAACATTCAACTGTGTGCAACCCTTGGCAAGCATGACATGGTATTTTTGAAACAACTCATTTGTTAATCAGTTAATCAATCGTGTCTGGATTTGTTTGTTTGTTTGATTGTTTGGGGATTAAGTACATTTTTTTTTTCATCTCCTATACAGCCATGTGGGCTATACAGCCGTTTGCTTCTGCTCTAACATTCTACTTAAGGATAGTACTTATTTTATTCCTATGTGTGATTTTCATTTTCCTCTCTTTTTCTCAGTTGATTCCATTTCCACAACTCTTAAGCTGAAATATTGAAACTGAGGGGAATCCTAAACTTTTATAGCTATAACAAACTTGGAAGAACAAAGCAATTGAGTACATTGATTTTTACTTAGGCAAGCTTCTTTTCACACAACCATTAAATAAATACCAGTTTTATAAAGATTTAACACTGAATTTGACGATGTTACCATGTATCTTCTAAAAGAGGTAAATCAATAAATTCAGCTATTGATATTTATCTTGCTTATAAGATAATTTATTTTTGATGTATAGTTCAAATCTCTTAAAATTACAAGTATTGCCGGGCGGTGGTGGCACACGCCTTTAATCCCAGCACTTGGGAGGCAGAGGCAGGCAGATTTCTGAGTTTGAAGCCAGCCTGGTCTACAAAGTGAGTTCCAGGACAGCCAGGGCTATACAGAGAAACCCTGTCTCAATAAAACAAAACAAACAAACAAACAAACAAAAAAACCTACAAGTATTATAGAAACCCAGCTGGGTAAGCAGTTTATATTGTTTATGACAATTTTTGCCTATTAAAAGAACAATTTTATTGATTATTTTATCACTTATGATACTTAATTTTACTTAGCTCAGATTTTAAAATTGTTATTACCAAATACTGATTGTGAATTAATGCAATAAAACACAACTACTTTTGGTTTAAAATTTTACTTAAATATGTTGGCTTTCCCAATAGTTAAGACACATATTTTAAATCATAAAACTTTATGACTTTATTGTTTCGCTAAAGTTAACTCAAAGAAGAATTTTTCAATGGGGTTATATATTATGAAATGCAGTGCAGTTCTTAAATTTTTTTGTTTCAAAGTTGCCCAAATCATGTATATCTATTAACTCTAATTATACAGTTGATGGGGTTTATTTATCTTACAGAAAATGATATTTTTAGGTGAGTTCTTTGGAGATGAATGTGTTTAAATGGAGTAAGGAAGTAATTGTGACATATGTAGGTGCATTCATGTGAATTAGGCTTGGAAGGTGTTATTGTTAGTACCATATGGTTTCTTAAAGAAAAGACATTGTTCATTCTTAAGAGTTAAGGTATTTCTTAAATTTGGAAACTAGGCAGTTACTCCATTTTTTTTAAACCAATACTAACGTAGAATATTTTTCTCTTTGGTACTAAAATAAACCCACAAAACTAAATGTTTTAAATCATCTATGCAGGTAGCATGGGACTTGAGTCTTGAAATATATAACAGAATTTTAATCTGGAAGTTTTAAGTCGTGATTGTAATCCCAAGACTCAGGGAGGCAGAAGCAGAAGAACTGTTTCTGATCAATGCTATAAACTTATGTAATGTTTGAAATATAAAGAGTAAAATAATAATATCAATTTTAAAAAAGAAATTGTGCTGTATAGACTTAGGGTTAATGAATGTCATAATTTCACTTATCTTAAGATTCCTTCCTATGTTTTACAATTCAGGAGTCCCTCTTAATTATATTTACTCAAACCTTCTTGATATTTCCATTTTCTTTGTTTCCATTCATCTCTTTCAAGAACATTCTGACTCCTTATATTGTAATTTGTCTGAATTGCCTCTCATTGAAGAGGCGATGAGTTTCTTCTTGCTTAATCTAACCAGGAACATTTTATCTTCCATTTGAGTGGTTATTTGTCTAATACTTTCACCTTCTCCACATGTAAGCCATCCAATAGTCAAAAAAAAAAATCCCTCTCCCAAGAGGGATTTTGTTTTGATTGAGTGCTATTGGCTGGGTTTGTCTCCGAAGGTAAAACCAGGAAGGGAATGTACATGACATGGTGTAAATCATAACTATGTTCTTTGCTTCTAAAATCTTGTCTTAAAATATTCAAATGATAGAAAGAATGGGTTCCTAAATGGATATCATTCTTTTGTGATATGCTTGAGAATTTTTCCTTCAAGTTTTCAAAGGAGAAATGGGGATTGAGACCTTTAGTTTCTCTTAGGCCCCAAAGAGATTACACCATACTGTAAGCCCTATCACATGGAATCTGGGACACTGACAGGTTAGATAGTTGACATGTATAGGTAATTCCTATGCAGGTAGTTATGAAAATTGTTTTCATCCTCCCATGTGTATGAACATTAGAATACCACCTATAAAATAATAATTTAGTGCATTTTAATATCTGAATATGTTTCCCTGGTGATTTTTAACTGTTCAAGTGTTTTGATGGACATCTGGGATCTTTCCATTCCTTGATCTATGAATGGAGCAGCAGAAAACATGTATGCCAATAAGTATATCTTAAGAACAGAAGATCTATAACTAGAGGAACCCATGGCCATAGAGTTATAGGATCTCATCTTAAATATGGAGGCACAAATCTCAATATTTATAAGCTAGGGCTAAGCACTATACAAGTCTAATCAAATTCTAAATTTTTATCAGATAATAATTTGGAAAAAAAATGTTTCAGTGCTTTGAAACTTGTGGACTTGATGTTTATGGACACAAGCTTTCCATATTAAAGCCTAGATTGGGAGAATTTGGGATATAATTTAAATCAACAGAGGAGTTTTTGGCTATTGGATGACTTATACACGGAGAGGGCAATTATGAAAATCTTGACACCCATCAAAACTGTATTGAATTGGCTTTGAATCTCTAAAGATACATTTATTATAATAATAGATTCATAGGTGGGAGCTGAGAAAGAGGAGAAGAGAAGAGAAGAGAAGAGAAGAGAAGAGAAGAGAAGAGAAGAGAAGAGAAGAGAAGAGAAGAGAAGAGAAGAAGAGGAGGGAACGGGAGGGGA
>NC_034594.1:116585821-116598244 GCF_900095145.1 Mus pahari | reverse complement strand
GAAGAGAAGAGAAGAGAAGAGAAGAGAACTATTTCTATCAGACAGATTCCCCAGGTACACATACCATTTATCTTTAGAAGTTAATAGACTTTTAATTTAAAAATGACTGCTTTGTATTGTTACATTTATTTCAAAATTTAGAATCAATTCATGTTTCTTCCAAAATTACTTGAAGGTACATTTTCACTGTACTCTTGTTAGCAATGGCATTTCTTTTAATTCAAATGGTGGAACTTTCTGACTAATTGGGCCAGAGTAGTGGTAAATTGTTCTGCCCATGACACAGTCAATGAGACACTTGAAACATGATTTTGATGATACTTACTTTGATGTATTATATAGAAGTAGACTCTGTTTTGGTTCTTAATTTCTTTACAGTTAAATAAGGAAAAACGTATCACCCCATTTCTTTATTCTCTTCTATTTAGCAACATTTTAATCATTGTGAAAATATTTGGTAAATTTAATATTTGCATAATTTGTTTTGGCTTTACATGGGGAAGTAAATTCTAAAATTTGTGAAAGGCTGTAACTATTATAGAGAATATTCTCACTTACGTTACTATGGTATTTCCATGAAAATCTAAGACTACCTCTTAGAGATGCAGCTGCTATCCACATTTTTTTCTCATTTCACCCTGACTTAGAACATCACTCTTCTTAGCTGAATTTCCTTCACAGAATGTCCTTTGATGGTCTACACTTCCCTATTTCTCTTGTCTTTTTGTCTATTTTTTCTTATTTACTTTTTTTCTTTCAAAATATATCCTTTCTTTGCCTGGTATACATCTACCAAAAGACTTTGTTCCACCGAAAGTCTCTAATAATTGATTACTTGCAGTTCTGAAAACTTTTACAGCAACTAGAGTAATTTTGATCTAAATTATTCATTTCCATTTTCTGGAGAGCATCATTCCCTACCTTCTCACCTTAATTTGATTCTGTGATTTGCTCTGGCTTCTAAAATGTAAGCAGCAGTGACACAGGATGTACTTCAGAGGAAGCTTTAAATGCATCATTGGTTGTGTTCCTTGTTTGTCTTGCTCAGAACTGTGATAAGGACTTTCTCCCAGTGAAGAATTTTGTTTTAGTTAGAGTTTCTTTTGCTGCGAAGAGACAACATTACCATGGAGACTTTTTAAAAAGGAAAGAATTTAATTGGGGATGCCTTGATGATCTGGGGTTTATCTATCATTAGCATGTGGGAAGCATGACAGCATGTAGGCAGACATGGTGCTGTAGAGTAGCTGAGAGTTCCCCATCTGGATCTATAGACAGAAGGAAGAGAAATTGAGCCACTGAGTCTGGCTTTATCTTCTGAAATGTCAAAACCCACCACAGTGAAACATTCCTCCAACATACTCATACCAATTCCAGCAAGCCCATACCTCTTAATATTTTTAAATAATATTATTCCCTATAATCTTGTGGAGCCAACTTTTAGTCATCTTAGCACATGTTGTTTCTCATAGCCATATTGGGTTCAATCAATGTAAAATGTATAAAACTTTAGCCACTAAAAGTTTCAGCTTCACCTGTTTCATTTTAAAATATATTTTTTCAGCAAGGCTATGTCTTTAATTAGTGCACGTAGGAGGCAGAGCAAGGTGGACTTCTGAGCTCAAGGTTATCCAGGTATAAATACTGAGTTCTAGAATAGCCCTGGGCTACACAGATTAACCCTGTCTTGAAAAAACAATAAATAAATAAATAAAGAAAGAAAGAAAGAAAGAAAGAAAGAAATAAAGAATATGTAAATTAATTAATACATGTTTAATTGTCTCTAATTTAGTAAAGCTTTTGTTTTGTTTTATTTTTTAACATTCATAGTCAACTAAAAATTCACTTATATCTACCTCACATTTACTTTGAGCACACATATGCCTGTACTGTTTGTTGCCAATACGCAAATGTAATGGCATTCATTTCTGTCCTGAGACAATATAATTGTATGCCTATCTTAAAGTCTATCCAGTAGTTGTTCTCTTCTGTTGCTACTGCTGTTCCCTCAGGTTTGGATGCAGCTAGCTCCTTCCTACTGTTCTGTTCCCTGTTGCTGAAAAGAGATGAAGTCACTTTCTGTCACTTTCTTTCCTTTCCTTTTACTTATAATACTCTTCTCCATCTTAATGAGCTTAATTGATTTCTGTGTCCTCCATCTCTAAGGATTGCAGATATGTACTTTCTGCTTGGAACAAGGATTATTCTGTAGTAGGTTCCCATTAAATGCAATTTAAATGAGTAAATAAATGTTGTGCACCTGTGATAAGCCAGGTTTTATGCTAGTACAATTTTCCTCCTATCTCTTAGCTTTTCTTAACAGTATTAACCCTTTTAATATTGAGGGTTTTTCTTCTAATAGCATATTCTGATGTAAGAGATCTTACTCAAGTCTTTAAAACAAAATACCAAAGTAATTTATGATATTTTGGCTACAACTTTATCCTTTCATATCCTGCATGTGGTTTCTTTGAGACAGGCATGAAGAGCTACACCTTCATAAGGGTACTTGATGGGGACTTAAAACTTCTGAAAGTTAAACTTTATGGCATATCATTACTGTGATCAAAGGTTTTTTTTTTTTTTTTTTTTTTAAACATGTTTCCCTTTAGTGCCTTTACCTGCTGGGTGTAAGCAATGGGGCTGTTTCATTGACAGGTGTCAGACCATTCCTGGGTCACCTTTGGAGGCAGTGTAGAGAATAGTGCTTAATGATGATGCCAGACATTACCCAGCCTTTCTTGATTACTGCCAATCCTCAACCCACATGATAGCAATTGCACATTTAGGGGTGCTCGAAGACATGGTTTAAGCAGCTGCCTTTGTTGACTCCATAAACACTTATTTGGACAGTCCCCATCATTTAAAAATTCTCCAGACTGCTTCATCTGATACATTTATCCAAGTAGTTAGATCAAGATTTCATTACTCAATAGTAATGTAATCATAAGAGACTTCTTTATAGTAGGAATCACCAAAAATGCCATTCATCACTTGTGAGACAGTGGTGATGACTCCTTCGCATGACTACCAATTGGACCTTCCCTTCAGTAACTAGAGATTATTTCACCTCTCTACATCCAACTTGGACCTCATCATAGCAGCCCTTAAATGGGATATTAAGGAGCCTTCATCCAACTCATGGTAGCATAAGTATGTGACAGTGGCTATCTAACCAGAGTTATTCTCATTCACCAGGCATCATTCATGGAAACCGTCATTCTTTTCAGTCCTCCTCCCAATAAAACCTTTTTAGAGTGGTTTTAATTCCTAGGTATGGTCTATTTCCATTGGTAGCGTTGGTTGAGCTGGTGGCATAAAATGTAGGTATCTCCCAGGTTACTGAGTTCCAAGCATAGCCTATAAACAGCAGAAGCGTGACAGGGCTTGGTTCACAAAGCCTGCAGAACTCTGAGTCTTCTGAAGTGCAAAGAAGGCAAGGGATAATAGAGAGCAGATCCCAGGGGCAGTAGTAGTGGGGGAACTGAAGAGCTGTGAAGAGTAGATATTTGGTGTGGTGAACAACTGCCAAGAGCTGAGGCTACAGAGGAGTAAGTGAAAGCGGAAACTAAAGAGCTCCAGAAAGCTACAGAGACAAAGGCCAAGCTGCTGGAGAATGGCTCAGAGCTGCAACACTGGGCAGTGAGGGTCACCCCACAAACACTCTGCCTGCCATTGGCCCTATGGTGTAGTAGGAAGAATGAAGGTTTCCAACATGGAATGGTTAAAGTGGCAAATTCATGGCAAGCTATGTGTTTCCTGTTTGTTATTTCCAATTGCGTAGAGCAAAAGAACTTTCATCTCATTGGTGACAACTGAACTGGTTCCTTGCTTACACATTTTCATTTTTGTGACTCTCTAGTACTTTCTGCTGAATAAATGCTTCAAGAGATATGTGGAAAATGGCAGATATTCAACTTTTAAGTCCTTTTGGAGACACTTTGATCTCCAGTAATTAGGAACTTTATTGTGTTTTTATTTAAAGATTGCATGCAGCAAGGCAAATTGGACTTGGGGAAGGTGGAAAGAATTTGAAATTTATGTTTGGTTCCTTAAAGGTCTAGCTGATTTAATTAATTAATAAAAAGGATAGAGAATTTTGAAAGAAAGAAGCACTGGGGTTGACTTCTAACTCTCATACTCAGTGTTTGGTCGAAAATATCATTTACTATGGAGACAGAATCTTGGGCATTACTAGGTATGAGGAAAAAGAAAACTAATCCTATTTTGGCAGCATCTGCTGTGAATAATGCAACTTCTATATGAAAACTTTGAGCTGGTTGGTGTTCAATAATGTATACACAATTAGTGAAGTCTACAAAGATAAGTGCAAATGACTTAAATATTGCAATCATTCAGATTATAGATGGCCGTAAAGTCCATGAGAAAAAGTAAAGATCATGTGTGAATGTTCTCAAACATTTTAACATTTAAGGATCATGTGGAAATGTTGGAAGAGTCACTGCTGGAGTAGAAGTGAACATTTAATTCACGATAGGCTGCTTTTTAAAACTAGATAAGACTTTGCTATTCCCTGAAGGTATTAATAGTCAAAGATGAAACTCAGATCCAAACCAAAAATACTTGAGGGTATATAGCATTAAAGGTTTACAATTATGCTGACTTGTGAATTGGTGAAAGTTGATTCTTTCATGTTTGTCTCTCATTAGTATTCATTGATGCAGCTTTCCAATTCAAGTTGTAAGATCTTATTTACTTGAATATTAATTGATAAATCCATCTCCAAATACTTTTAGTTTTACATTCTGAATAGGAATGGAAGCTTATTCTTAATGAGTATTTAAAAGAAGGCAATTGTAGTATAATTTTATAGACAATAAAAGTCTTCTTTTCCAGGATAAAGCATAGGTGTGTCAAGATTCTTTATCCTCACCCCACCATTATCTTCCCTTTTTGCAATCTTTACTGCTGTCCTTATTTTTAGCTAAAATTGTATCATGACTATCAAGTGTAATTTCCATATTTTTAACTTTCCACTTCTGTAATCAGTCTCCTGTGAATTTTTCTATTTGAATTGAGGTCATTGTGGGCCGCATCACATCCACTTTACTACAAATGTTTCCTGAGTTTTTCCCCTTGTTATTCTGATTTTTTAAATTCAAAGTTTCATTTCTTTAATATTTAAAGATCATTAAAAATGAATGATCAAAGATGTCTAATTATTATATTTTTAAAAAATGACAAAAATCAAAATTATAAGTGACCTGACTTGCTCTTTGTTCATACTTTTTTATTTCACAACAGAAGTGCAATATTGGACCAATGATACAAAATGTTTTGGTTCCTTAGAAAAGAAGTAACTTTGAGTTACTTAAAACAAATTATCATAATCCCTTCTCATTTATTATCTTTGACTTAAATGATTTACTTAAATTAAACACAATTACTCTCATCCAGGCTCCAAACATCCTTTTGAGAATGACATAATAATCTCAGAATTAATACTCGTAAGCAGTTATTTAATTTTCCAAAGCCAAGGTCTGACATTGGTATTTTGGAAACCTTTTTTTTGGAAGTTGTGTTATGAAGGCAATTAAGCTGACTAAATTAGGCAATTTTGTATCTTTGTAAGGGGATTGTGTCAAATAGGAAATCTCTTAAATCAATTTATTAAGGATTAGATACCTGGAGAGAATATTTAAATCGTTGAATTAGCCTTTCTTAGAGGAATTATAAGAGACTCTTTTGAGTGTCTTTTTATTTATAATTCAAAATCTTTAAACAGAATAAAGTTCTTCTTTAATCCAATAGAACTTTGTATTTCCCGAAATGTTATAGCCAATTAAATCATAGACACAAAATTAACATGTTACAGTGACAGATACTGGCTCTGTCCTAATTATTTCTAGTTTGTTAGGAAACTAAAGCACTGCTACACCCTTTACAATCAATATGAGGATCTGTAGAGCGGGCTCAGCAGGTAATAATAGCACTAGCTGTTCTTGCAGAGACATGGGTTTGGTATCTAACACCCACGTATTAGATAATAACCTTGCCTGACTAGAGTTCAGGGGATCTGACTACTTCACTTTGCCTCGGTGGGCAACAGGCCCTTGTAGTATGCCTGCAAATGTTCAGGCAAAATGTACATACTTACAAAATAAAAATAAATTTAAAGTTAAGTTTATATCCAGTGATTTAAATAAAGTTTATTTGGAAATTGTATTTTATAAATAAATTACAATAAAAAACTTTGATTTTAGCATCTTAAAGAATCATGTAGGGTTTTTTTTATGATGTATAGAGTTGTTTTTGACATTACAGTGTTTAAAATAAATTTCTACAAAGAAAGGAAGTTTAGTTTTGCTTATTATTGTATTCCCTGCCCCAATATAGAATTCCTTTTTTTTTTTTTGAGAGGAAACAATTTTTTTGTTGTTGCTGTTGTTTATTAGATATAAAGACACACATTTGATACACTTTGCTCTATAAAGTGTTATGTAGAGAAAAAAATTGGTCCAATAAACATAAAAACAAAACTAATTGTAACAATAGATTCAATGCACAAAGACATGAAAATTAATTTGAAGTGAGGCATGTTAAAGTAATCCTTTAATAAATGTATAATGGCAAGAAGCTAGAAGACCCCACCAGCTGGCTTCTTTGGTTTCTAGCACTGTTCATTATGTCTGTTAAGACATATTAAACACCAACCTGCCACAGATGACTTGAGTTGAGTCTCAAGCAGGTTTTGGGCTCATTGACTAAAATTAAAACTAAAAAGGAATTCAGTTTCCTAGGACTGCAATGAGTATAACTGTTTTGGCCTTGCTAATCAGAAGTCTAACTTTGTCCAGGTAATTTTTCTTAATCTCATTTCATTGTGCTTTTCTATCTAAATATCTCTTACACAGATCTGACTGCACATACTTTTATGAACTCTTTAAACTCCCAATGAACTCTCAGAAATTCAAGTTCTCTTACTTACTGAAATCTACCTTTAAACAATAGCATTACTTTCTCTATTAGTTCTCAACCTCTCTAATGCTGCAAACCTTTAATACAGTTCATTGTGTTGTGTGATGCCCTCAACCATAAATGAGAGTTTGTTACTTCATCACTCTAATTTTATGTAATGTTATGAATCATAATATAAATATGTAATATGCAGGTGGTCTTAGATGATGTCTGTGAAAGGGTCATTTGATTCCCCAAAGTGGTTTTGCACTATTGCTTGAGAAGCACTGGTCTAGGGTTTGCAGAGCCTTCCCTTGCTTGCCATTGCTGCCGCTCCCTGCTGGTACCAATGACTTTGTTGTAAGCTTGGATTCCTCGGAGACACAGAGGACCACAGGATGTACAGTTGATATCAGGGCTGAAGTTCTCATCTAGGTCCACAGTTATTCTCAATAATATTTGAATCCCGTGACATTTCTTTTTCTTGAGACCTTTTATCATGAGATACTCTTCTGTTTTTTTCTATCTGTTGTTGTATATTAAACATTATAAGGCCTCATGAACACTTAATTTGATCTCATTTTTGCTCAAATCTTTCTTTGGCTTATGCTCAGGTCTTTGCTTTAAATCCCACTTCTGAGGTTTCCTGCTTATGTCTCAGGTTAGAGCTGCTTTCCTGTAGTTCAGTTCCAGTTCTGAATTTGGCTTCCTCGGGCTGTGAAAGAAGTACTGTAAAGGTCTCAGATCTAATGGTGACTCTCCTTCCATACCCCAACCATGTCCATCAACACTTCTTTACATCTCAACAAAGAACTCTTCCATTTACTCAGTGGCTCTGGGAAAAAAAGCTCATAGGCATTCCTGATATTTTTTCTTACTACTCGTATCAAATTTACAGACATATCTTACAGTCCACTTTTGATATTCTTAAATAAATCTTGATAATTTTCCCTACATCCATGGCTCCATACACCTTCATTGTCCAGACTAATGAAAGAAAATCACCTTAGTTGGCTCACTGATTACAACCTCACAGTTTATTTAAATGGAGGCAGCAAGAGTAACGCATAAATTGTAGATGTCTTAACTTGTCATAATTTTATAATATTTTACCCGATATGACAGTGATCTACAAACTTGGGATGTTTAGAAGATCACTGTAATCTAACTCAGGTCGTTCTTGTGTTGAAAACTTTATTTGCTTGCACATGTTTTAGGTAGACGGCTTGATGCCCTCTGTTGGACCTGTTAAAGCTCAGTTGTGCTCCCATGAAAGCAGTAGATAAAATCCTGACGTCATGACTTTTTATTATTCGGTATCCTACTCATTTTTTGGTCTTATATCTGAATGGTCTAACATGTTGCAACAGTACACGCATCTCACTCTTTTCTCATGTTATTATTGCTTCCCGTGGAACTGACCACTAAGCCCTTGCAGCACCCACCATCAGTGCCTAGTCTAAAGAAAGTCAGTTTTTGTTACACTAATGAGAAAATAAGACATTCCATGTGTTTCATGCTCACAGAAATCTTATGGAGGTTTAGTCCCCAGTTTTGAGACACAGTATTCAGGTTAGGGGAAACTAGAAATAAACCATCCACAATGTATCTTTATGGTTCACACTTCAATCTTTAGGTGGATATAAAACTCTTGGAAACATTTTTAGACAATAAACCCAGATATTTAAAACTATTTTCTTGTAACTGTGTTACATTTTAATGTTGCCTGATCAAGTAAAATATTTATGAACAGCAGCCTATGTTACTATACTAAAACCTAAACGTATACAAACTTTTTGTCATGTTTTGCACTTAGAAAGGCTGTCGGGAAGGCGAAGGCTGTGGGTACTGAGAACTGTCCTTTTGTATTTCTAAGATTTCAAAATAAAAGCAAATATGTAGATGTTTTTAGAGACCAGAGAGAAATGGGATGCTGAGAGGAAATGACTTGGTCTCACGTGGATAGCTAGGAGGAAGCTTCCATGTCGTCACACACAATAGATTTTCCAATTGCCTCATGAATCCAACTGCCACATGGCAAGTGGCATGGTTTTGACATTAAAAGAATTTATTTGTGTCGACATAATGGCCTTTCTGTGTTATGCAAGAATAGCCACATGCTTTTCTAACCCAACAGGAAAGCTATTTTAAAGCGTCTGCTTTTCAGCTCATGTATCTTTTTAGGATGTAACTGTAATGAGCATCTTCACAATTTCTGTTTACATTTTATAAAACATCATTATGTCTAGTAAAATATTTATGTTTGGCTTAATGCAGCTATTGCCATATCAAGCAATTACTTCCCCTTCTAATGAGGATAATGATGTTTATGCCCATATAAATGACTCAAATAGAAATAATGTGACCATTTTTGCATCAAAACCAAGTTATCCTTCTCAACTAATGGATAATTTTCATAATTATGAAATTCAGAATATGTTTTACAAAATAGGTTACATGGTAGACATCTTGATTGCTCATGTCTAATTAAGTGAAGATGGGCTTTTTTTTTAACTGTTTCTTGAAAAAATTCATTGATTTAACATGGATTTATTATTTCTCTACATGTAACTGCATTCCTCTATAAATATTATAAGGCTAAAACTAATGCCCACACCATAGCCCTTCTTATTAAATGTGCTGCAGAAAAGTGCAATTACCTACTCATTTACACCATTTCAGAACTCCTTATATTTCTAAGACTGAATTATTACCATCTCCGTTGGCTTTGGAGACCCACATTCTTCTTCTTCTTCTTCTTCTTCTTCTTCTTCTTCTTCTTCTTCTTCTTCTTCTTCTTCTTCTTCTTCTTCTTCTTCTTCTTCTTCTTCNTCTTCTTCTTCTTCTTCTTCTTCTTCTTCTTCTTCTTCTTCTTCTTCTTCTTCTTCTTCTTCTTCTTCTTCTTCTTCTTCTTCTTCTTCTCTTTAATCTGATTTTTACAGTCCAGTCATTCTTCCACTCTGCCCTCCAACAGTTCTTCATCCCATTCCTCCTTCCCCACCACCAAGACGATGTCCCCATACTTCCACAATCCCTCACACCCTACCAGGCCTCTTCATTTCCTGGGGCCTCGAGTCTCTCAAGAGTTAGGTGCCTGAGAGACCCAAATTCTTTCTCCTGCCAGCTTCCCACAATCCTTCTCTTAATCACCATGAGCTACAGGTCTGTTTCTTGACTTCATGATAACCTTTACAATTAAGAGATAACTATGTTCAATGGGATTCTTCAGTGAATTCATCTCAGGCTGGTATTTTCTGTATATGTCGGTAATTATAAATATAATTTCTCCTACAAATGTATCTTTTCATATGTTCTCCTCATGTTTATGATGTTTGTATTACATTTTTGTAGTTCAAAGACCACTTTTTATTTGTTCAATATAAAAAGTGTATGTTTCCTAAGCTTTCCTTACCTGCATTGTACTTTGATATTTGTATTTTCATAGCCTTTTAGTTGTTGGTAATGTTTTTATACGATTTAATGTTTTACAGATTTATTTATTTATTTATTTATTTATTTATTTATTTATTCATGCACATGTGCATGTGGGCATATCTATGCAATGGCTTGTGAGTGTAGGCCTAAGAAAAATCAGTAGGAGTTGGTTTTTCTCCACTAAATAAGTTCTAGGAGTTGAATTTAGTTGCCAGGTTTGAGGGTTAGGGCCTTTGCCCACTGGGCCACTTGCTCACCAGTGCTTTTATTTATTTTTCTTTCTTTTTGGTATTGGGTGAGCCTCCAAATCAACCTTTTTTGATTTGTTGATGCTTGTTTTTCCTTTTTTAAAGTTGACCTCTAATTTTCATGTCGTAAGACGACTTCCTCTAACTAATCACCTCTGTACTTCTGTTTTTATTCCTTTTCCCCCAATTTTTATTATTTTATTTATTTTCATTCCAGTCTTTTGTCCTCCCTCTTGGTCCTTCCCTCCAGAATTCCTCATCTTATTCCTCCTCCCCCTTTCCTCCCAGAGGGTGCTCTTCTCCCACCAGCCCTCCCCCTTCTCTGGGGCCTATGTTTTTATTCTTTAGAATTCAAATGTGAGGCTATGCGTAAACTTAAGTCTAGTATGTAGCCTCAGATACCACCTACCTGGTCTCATGCTTTATAAAGCAAAGAAGTAAGCAAGCAAACAAACACTAAACACAGACCATGCTCATTACAATTTTCATTACCCCTACCAGTAAAACAGTAGTCTTCCATTCTCCTTTTTTATAAGGGAGAACCGAAAGAGTTTTCCTACTTTAGTTATATAGATTGAATTACTTTTAATTTTTAATATGATGTGTGTTGTTTGACTTTCCTTGACTTTGTGAAATCACTGTCCCTTTATGATCTAGCATGAGTTTATTTCTATCTCCCCAACTAAGTTCAAAAATAGATTTGTGTAATCCCAGACAACAATGTATTCATTTTATTACAAATTATTTATCTCTGCTTTTGATAAACACTTTATAATAACCACCTAATTAACTCCAAGTATAAATTTATTTAGGCTTAGGTAAACTCACTAGTCATTTTTAGTAACTGAATATTAAAATAAAAATCACATCCTGCCCCCATTGTATTATCAAGTTTATATATACAAGTCTTCTACTGGTGCATTTGTAACACTAAAATTTGTAGATAATACAGTGGAAGGAAACTAGATATTCATGTAAAATAGGGTGGGGAACGTTGTCATTTCATTCTGTATTTTCTTACAAACACTACAATTTTTCAATAAAAACTTTGGAAAAGTAAACAGACCAGAAAACTTACTACTAATAATAAATATTGAAGAAATACCCCTGGGATAACAATTTGTTATAGGTTGATAGAGACAGTCTATACAGTGCTGTAAAAACAGATTGTATTTTTATTTCTTTTCAAACAAACCAAATCTCCCAAGACTTCATTATGAATATTTATAAAATCCAAGAAAGAACCTCAGTTTAGTGGCTTCCTTTGTACCTGGTTGTCACTATTGAGAAGTAACAGTAGTGCTGCACGTCATCTTTACATTACTTTTTACCTTGGAATATTGATGTGATGTAAAGAGTTTCTTCAGTAATGATGTGTGTGTTGAATCCAATGCTAAAGATGATGAAACAGAAAAGACAGAAGCTCCTGGAAGTCTGGAGGCTGTCCTAATATATGACAACTCTAAATTGCCTATCTTCAGCCTTTTAGGCCTAAGAAAACCCAGTCCCCCATCTTTTCTAAGATGACTTGATTTTCAAATTTACCCATTAAAATTAATTTTAATAGAGGGAACAAAGATCTAAAAGAAGAGAAAAAATAGTTTTTTTTTTTTTCTGGTTTCTGTGAAAATGTACTTAATCTCCACTAAATCTTCAGCTCTTATGATTATTGAGAAGTTTCATTTGTTCTTTGCTCTCTTTTGATTTCCTTCCCCATAAACACATTTCTTTCTTTCTTTCTTTCTTTCTTTCTTTCTTTCTTTCTTTCTTTCTTTCTTTCTTTCTTTCTTTTCTTTCTTCCTCTCTCTCTCTCTCTCTCTCT
>NC_034594.1:116582115-116585791 GCF_900095145.1 Mus pahari | reverse complement strand
CTCTCTCTCTCTCTCTCTCTCTTTCTTTCTTTTCATATTAGGAAGAACAAGAAAGTGACTACTTACAGGAGTATTTCTCTGATTCCTGCCCACTCTGGACACAGGCAATTTGGCAACAATTCTATATTCATGTGAGGGTTGTTAGACAGTCCAGCTGGTGTTGAACATAGACATGCATGGTGCATTCTATGGTGTTGACAATGTCTCTGTGACATAGATGCAGATGTTATTTTTCTTTAGTGATCTGTTAGTAGTATAATTTCTGAATTTACTACAAAACACCAGGAACCTCTACTGCAAGAATCTATACTGGTAATCTTATCATCAAAACTCTAGTCATTTAGGAATATAACTGCTTTGAAATGGAAATGATTTGATACCTCCAAGGGAATTTGTTTTGGCAGTTTGATCCTCAGTATGGCAATGCTAGATCATGGATATTGTTTAAGATGTGGTGCTTACTTGGAAATTTTAGGTCACTGAAAAGCCTGCATCTCTCTGAAAGAATTGGTGTAGATCTTACATGAAGGTCTTCTGTATATCCATTATAATCCTGATGATTAAAATATCATTTCAAGAGGGGAAAAAAAAGCTCATGAGGTTCATGAGGTAAACAACGGCCACATATCTGGTTCAACTGAACCTTGCAAAATTCCTGATGCACACTCTCCTTGTTATATGGAACAGGGCAACAACTTCCAGGGTCTAGTTAGCTGAGCCTTGAACTACTTCTCAGGTTGGATAGCTATCTGCAAGTTGTATAGATAGATCTACTATTGCAGGTTCTTTGAGTGGGCATATCTATTTCATGGTTCAGGTGATTTTTTTGAATCATACCTGCTCCTATGATTGACTCCTCATGTATCCTTCTTTTAATAACCCCTAAAGAAATTCATAGGTTTACCAAATTGGGATTGATCTTCCATGATTCCCTTTCAGACGTGTGTGTGTCTGTGTGTGTGTGTGTGCTGTGTTGTAGCTCCCAAATAAAGATATGACATGCAACAGGGTAATAATAATAGTAATAGTAATAATAATACTAATAAAAGGCTCTTTCTCTTCTCTGGTCTCCATGTAACCTGGTGTATCTAGTGATCTCTCCTTTCTGTCTGTGCTCTCTCCATGATAGCATCTACCACATTGTGACTCAGTCAGTGCTAATAATCCTGGTGGCCTAATCATATGATCATCCTAAAATTGGGTTGACCCTCACTACAACTATGCCCCTCAAATCTTTAGCTTTTCATTACACACTATCTGTATTCAACTATCTTATTATGGCAACAAATTACATTAACACAAAACAAAATTCTCAGCTTTTTGTTAATGACATTCGCTGATATATTATATAGGCAATAAGGATTAGATGACTTTGTGACATGGAGAACCCTTTTAATAACATTTGTAACATCATTGGAAGAAAAGAGATTCAGGCAAACCTGTTCTTCCTTTATTGCCATCTTACTTCATTTGTCATATTGTAATGCATGACTAAGTTTCCATGATTCAATAGATGGCAAGGAACATGCCTTGTTGCCTTTCAGCCTCCAACATCATGTTCCAGACAAGCTTCCATTTTTATAAATTGCCTATTCTTGATACCTAGTTAGAGATATAGGAAATTCTTTTTATGACTTTAATGTGGATATTTTAGTAAGACTATTTTCATTTTAATTCAGAGTAACAAACTTTTGGGGAAAGAGCAAGATGTAGATTTTTTCAGGTCACAGAACTGATTCATTTCCCCTTTACTTCCTAACATTGTGTGATCCTTTTACAAAGATGCCAGAGCCTATGGTGACATCTGGTTTCCTGTGATTTTTTTTTTCCATTTCTTTCATATCTACTTCACCACTTTCTAAATTGTGTTTTGATATCTATAGCACAGTTGCTAAAATGTGCTGTGATAATGATATGCATGTGGTTTTTGTCTTTCTTCTTATTAACAGGCCCATGCATTTAAAGATAACTTTGTTTATGAACTGCATAGTATACCACCATTTTCAGTCATTATTTAGAAATATTTGCATAGAGAAACTCTCTGAATATTTATAATTTGAGTAGATTTAGTATAGTGATGATGAGTATTTTAATGTTTCTCATTGCTTTTGCATTTTGTGGGGGGCAAGTATAATAAATACAAATAATTATCATGTTTTCAAAGAATTTTCCTACCCTATGAGAAAAATTATTAAAAGTGGAGGAAAGATCTTTGCTCTGGTGTGTGACCAGGGAGAGGGCGGCCTACAGAAGGGACACAGCTTCTGAGAAAGATCCAGTTTCTGGCTCTTGTCATCCAGCAACTTTCCTGCGCGAAGAGGTGAGTCCATCCAGGAGGAGTCTCAGGGTCTGAGCTGGCAGGAGAGCCATCTTTGCTCCAGGTCACCTAGGCTCCAGTCTGCACTGGCAAGGGTGTGGATGGCAGGAGCTACACAGCTTTGGGACAGACAGAAGCAACCTAACTTGTGGGATGGACCCTGTTTCAGGCTACAGAAATTTGGGCACCTTCCTTGCCAGAGGAAAGGTGGCCACCTGTGAGGGCTCTGTCTGCCACAGCAGGTGAGAGAGTCATATTGTGTCCAGGGTCCCTTGGTGGCTAGTCTGTGCAGGTGAGTAAATAAACTGCAGAGGCAACACATCTTCTGGGACAGGCCCTGTTTGGGGCCTACATCTTCAGCCAGGAGACAGATTTGAATGCCAGGCCTCTGTGCACCTTCCCTGCTAGAGGAGAGCTTCCCTGCAGAGAGTAATCTGATCACTGAGACTCAGGAGAGAACTGGAATCCCAGTACTGCTAACAGAGGCTAACAGAATCACAGGAGGAACAAGCTCAACCAGAGACAACTATAACAACTAACTCCAGAGATCACCAGATGGCAAAAGGCAAACGTAGGAATCTTACAAACAGAAACCAAGACTACTCACCATCATGAGAACCTAGCATCCCCACCTCAATCAGTCCTGAATACCCCAACACAACCAAAAAGCAAGAACCGGATTTAAAAGCATACTTCATGATGCTGGTAGAGGACTTTAAGAAGGGCATTATTAAAGAAATGCAGGAGATCGCTGCTAAAGATGTACAAGACCTTAAAGAAAAACAGGAGAATACTTATAAAGAGGTAGAAGTCCTTAAAGAGTGAGAGGAGAACAGAAACAAACCAGTGATGGAATTGAACAAAACCATCCAAGACCTATAAAGGAAAATAGAAGCAATAAAGAAAACCCAAAACTCTGGAGATATAAACCTTAGGAAAGTAATCAGGAACCATAGATTCAAGAATCAGCATTAGAATACAAGAAATAGAAGAGAGAATCTCAGCTGCATAAGATTCCATAGAGAACATGGGCACAACAATCAAAGAAAATGCAAAATGCAAAAAGATCCTAACTCAAAACATACAGGAAATCCAGGACACAATAAGAAGACTGAACCTTCGGATAATAGGAGTAGATGAGAATGAAGATTTTCAACTTAAAGAGCCAGCAAATACCTTCAACAAAATTATAGAAGAAAAGTTCCTGAACCTAAAGAAAGAGATGCCCACGAAGATAAAAGAAGCCTACAGAACTCCAAATAGACTGGATCAGAAAAGAAATTCCTCCTGACACATAATAATCAGAATAACAAATGTACTACATAAAGATAGAATATTAAAAGCAGCAAGGGAAAAGGG
>NC_034594.1:116572208-116582104 GCF_900095145.1 Mus pahari | reverse complement strand
TTTTTACCAATCCTAAATCTGATAGAGGACTAATATGCAACATATACAAAGAGCTCAGGAAGCTGGACTCCAGAAATTCAAATAACCCCATTAAAAAATGTGGTATANAGCTAAACAAAGAATTCTCAACTGAGGAATACCGAATCGCTGAGAAGCACCTGAAAAAATGTTCAACATCCTTAGTCATCAGGGAAATGCAAATCAAAAGAACCCTGAAATTCCATCTCACTCCAGTCAGAATGGCTAAGATTAAAAATTCAGGTGACAGCAGATGCTGGCAAGGTTTCGGAGAAAGAGGAACACTCTTCCATTGCTGGTGGGATTGCAAGCTTGTACAACCACTCTGGAAATCAGTCTGGCGGTCTAGCTGCATATGTAGCAGAAGATGGCCTAATCGGCCATCACTGGGGAGAGAGGCCCCTTGGTCTTGCAAACTTTATATGACTCATCACAAGGGAAGGCCTAGGCCGTGTAGTGGGAGTGGGTGGGTAGGGGAGCAGGGGCGGGGGGAGGGTATGGGGAACTTTTTGGATAGCATTTGAAATGTAAATAAAGAAAATATCAAAAAAAAAAAAAGTGGACGAGTGTTTCACTTCTTTTTTCAGTTGATGACTTAAATGAAAGTATTTTAAACAATGCAGAAATAACCACTCTGATAATATAATATAATTATCGATGTGGCTAAAAGAAGGCAAGTAGGATTCACAGAAATTAAATGTCTCAGTGGAAGAAATTGAGAAACTGAATGTATCATAGTTTTACATCTTCTACAACATCTCTATTCTTTCAGTTAAAATGAAACATATATTTTGATATTAGTAAATCATTACTTTTACCAAAACTCTTACCTTATAATCTCATGAATTTTAGTGGTATATTTATTGAACATGTGACTCTAATTTTCATGTTTACATGAAAAGATTCTTCAGACCTTTGCTTTTCCAGCTTCATATATGTCATGATGAGAGTATAGTGTTTAGAAGCAAATGCTATGCTATCAGTTTTTGATACAGGTTTTAGGATAGTGTATTTTATTTTTTTAAATTTATTTATTTATTATATGTAACTACATTGTAGTTGTCTTCAGACACTCCAGAAGAGGGAGTCAGATCTTGTTACGGGTGGTTGCGATCCACCATGTGGTTGCTGGGATTTGAACTCTGGACCTTCGGAAGAGCAGTCGGCTGCTCTTACCCACTGAGCCATCTCACCAGCCCGATAGTGTCTTTTATTTAGTGTTTAGTCTATATGTGTTCCTGATGAATGTTATAGTTTATTTTATGAAATCTAAATAAGTTATTATCATTGTCAAAATTAGCAATAGTATGTATCTATCAACTTAATTTTCTGTGAGTCTAAGTTGTTACAAATTGTTATCAATATAAAAACATGAATTGGTAAAAGAGTAGAAACTGTTTTAAGATCTGTTTCTCTGTTCCCAAATACCTTTTAAAAGCTTTGAAGTATTGATTTTGAGTTCTACACAGTACAATTAAAATAAAATCTCCTATCTATCTATCTATCTATCTGTCTGTCTGTCTGTCAGTCTGTCTATCTATCTATCTATCTATCTATCTATCTATCTATCTATCTATCTATCTATCTATCTATCTATCTATTTTTCTATCTATCTATCTATCTATCTATCTATCTATCTATCTATCTATCTATCTATCTATCTATCTTCATTTTATATTTTCTTAATCCATTAATCCCTAAATAGTGAATACAGCAAAGTATCTTAAATATGGAACACCTTTTACTGTCTGGAGACATTTATATGTTTGGTATAAGAAGGATGTATTTTCTGCTATGTGTGAAGCTACTAGCCTTTTCATCTAGAGATTTTAGGTAGTAAATCAAACCTTCTGGAAAAGCTTTGGGAATGCTTGTATAATGAAATAGTAAACAGCTTGCCGCTGAATACATAAGAGATGAGAACATGGTACTTGCTCTTGCACTAAAGAGTCAGAGGAAAGATGTTAATATTGTCTTAAATTCTTTGGATATGAATAACTGTTAAACTGCCTTCAAATGTTATAATGATGTTTTCCATTTATTTTGAAAATGGCTCTCTTTTACACATGAGGAATTTGAGCTTACAGGAAAGCTTTATCCATATTGTGGGTTGTCTAGTTCTTCTTGGATGAAAAGCAGAATGAGACATAGCTGACTATAAACCTATCTTATGAATAGAAGTTCTGAAAATTATTGTTACATGAGGTCCATGTGATGCAAACCTTGGTAATTCTAATTACTACTATTTGAAAAACAAACCTTGGAATATTTTGTTGAGTGTTCCAAATCATTGTTCAGTGTTGAGTTGATGTAGCACTTGGTAGATGATAGGATGATTCTCAATAATTTAATTGAAGTTCTAACAGTGACATAGCTATTAAGTAGGAAACAAGGAATTACAAGAAATCAAAGTTCCTTATTTATTATTAAAGGTTTAGAGGTTGAATTTATTTAGAAATTTAAATAATGTTTAATTTTCAAATTGCTCTTTCGTACATAAATATTGAATCAAGTTCTAAAATTATATTACTCTATGGTAATGCTGCACTGCATACATAACATTATCAAGCATTTGAAGTCAGCAGGAATGGAAAGTTGCTTGGAGTTAATTCTGTGGGAATGCCATTTCTAAATTTATACGTGCTGCAGTTGAGTGATTATAAGCAGGCAGTGCCTGGAATGACATTCTCTCTCCTCATCATAAGCACATACCAACTTTTTAGCATATGGAAGCATTTCTGCACTACCAGTTATTCTGAGAAGGAAACACATGATTTATAAATACTGTCAAATCAAATACGCATTTTCTAATTCTAGTTATATATTGAGATGTATCCTATATGGTAGAATGAGTGTCCTTCTACTGATGTTTAGGACATGCCCCTGATGTAATGAGTACACTCAGAAGTGAAGTTAATTCTGGTATTAATCTGGTTCAGCCACACCTAGACCATGGAATCTGAAGTGAAACTATTTAATATGTCTGGATCTGTTTGTTTTTTTTTTATTTTCTGCAGAATGTACATGATTACATAAGTTTGTTTTCAGAAAGTAATTGTATCTTACATAGAATATTAAGCTCAGATTCTGATAACCTCTACTCTTAAAACTATTGTTCTTTCTTTTTTTTCTCTCATGAAAAAAAAATGAATGCACCTGTCATTGTTTCTTGTTACTTTGGTATAGCAATTGTTATTCTAACACTTGTCAGAATTATTGACAAAAGGAAAACATACTTTGTGGTTCCCTGTTCTGCCCCTAGTGGTGGTGCCTGGGTGCTGCTGGTACAATGGCTATCAGAGGGCAGGACAAAGTCCAGAATTGATAAGGTCCATGGTGGGCCTCTTCCTCCTGGGATGTCATATGTTGCTGTATGCCAGACTGAGGAAGGTGAAGTGGAATCCAGTGGAACAAATAGGTTCCCCAAGGCTCTAGTTTGTCGGGGAGTGCTGAAAATGGTATAGAGAAATAAAGAAGTTCAGGCGGCTGACAAGGAGCAGAGGTTGTGGTGGTGACAAGTTTGCTGGTTGCCTGTTCCCTGATGTGAACCTCTGTGGGCAATGGGAGTCAAGCTGGGCAGGCAGATCCAAGATCCAATGATGAGTGCTTCAGAGGGGAACAGATTTGCCCCAAATATTACAGCTCAATTAAAACAGCCAGTTTCACATGATCCCTGGTGAAATAACTTGTGTGATTTATTCCATGTAAGTAGGGAGTATACACATTTTGGAGAGTGGGATGGGATTTAGGGGGTTAATACATTCTATCAACTGAGGCTATGGTACTGATGGTGCTATATTTGCATGGGGAAGAGTTCCAGGTGTTATGTTACTGGCTGCGTATGATCACCTAGTTTGAGGTCATGGTTACATGCCCCAAAGTAGACCTGCAAATAGGGAGGAAGTTGGATCTACTTCTGTACTATGATTTTCTGAAATTTCCGGGATTTGAGCACGCTCCACTTCACCAGATCCATGCCATTCCTTTGTTGGCACAGTCCCCATGCCTTCAATCATGCCTCACTTCATAGGTTATGGAGTATCTAAAATAACTTGACCAAGTTCTTTTGATACTATATTAGAAAGTCACTTTCATTACTATGTCAATAATTAGTAAATGATTCTGAGTGGTAAAGTATTTAGACAAACTTCCCATTTGGGAGATTTTAGCTGATGGGCTTATGGCTCCAGGCCCCTTTACAAATGTATGGTTAAACAGAATCATTATAGAGAGATTACTGTGTAACAAAAGAGTTAATACATGGAGAATAGGAGGCAAAGAGAAATAGGAAAGGATCAGGAATGAAAAAAACCTTTCAAAGAATATGCTTATTTCCTCCTGCCAGGCTCTTTCTAATGGCCCATTTTGCTCTATGGCACCAGCAACTGAGCACTGTGACTTCACATACAAAGGGTTTAGAGGGAAAATTGTTTGAATCATAGCAATCATAGTCTCAGAAAAAGACACAAGCCAACAGTTATTGAAACACTTTGACCATATCAGAAATATGTACATATGTATAGATGTAGTTATTCCATTGTAGTCAAAGGAAAATGCATTTTAATGTTATGCTTGCATGTGTACTTGCATGATACAATAAAGCCAGTGCTTCAGTGGCTCAATTGAAATGACTCTGTCCTGGGAATGCTTTGTTAATTGGGAAGAAGAACATCACTCAATAAATAAATAAAAAAAAAGTCTTCCTCCACCAGAATATCAATAGGCAAGTCTGTAGTGCATTTTGCATTTTATACATTAAAGATTGAGGTGGGCAGCCTAGGCCATGGGATGCATGGATGGGCACAAATTACCTCTGTCCATGTAGTCCTTAGCTGTATAAGGAATCAGGCTGAGCAAGAAATGAGGAACTAACCAGTAAGCAGCATGCCTCCATGCCATTTGTTTCAGTTCCTGATTCCAGGTTCCTACCTTCAGCACTCCCTGTACAGCCTTCCCTTTATTCTGTACTAAAACTAAATGTAAAACAAAATAAACTATTCCTCTCAATTACATTCATCATGGTGTTTTATCTTATCAACAATATCTGAGCTAAGACAAAATCTGAGAGCAGTGAGAATGTTATTTTTGTGACACAGGTACATTTTAGTTACAGTCATATATGTCTCTATGATTACATACTGGAAATTTGAATATTAAGTTATCTATATTTCATCATTTTGCTACTTGATGGGTTTGATGCTTATATATCACACTTAAAATTGCTGTAACAGAAAATGAGTAAAAGATTAACATATTAAAACATGTTTTATCAAGGAAATAATTTTACAAAACAGAAAACAAGTTTATACAGTATGTTTTCTACTGATTAAAAACTGAAGTATTAAATGTAAAAAAAATCCTAGTTGTAAATAATCATCAATTCAAGTGACTTGATATTGATTTTCTTGAATATTAATGGAGATTTGGACTAAATATTATTTTGTATCTCTGCTTTACACAAGCAATAAATACTTATACATGTATATGTATACATACATTGAATACTGATTAAATCAGTGTAACTAACACTACCTTCCCTGTATTAGTTACATTAGGTTTAAAGTCTTAGAACTCTCTGCTTCTGCTTATACCAAAATAGAGACTACCCCCTTGTGTGTTAAGTACAGTTGCTGTCGTTCCCCAGAACACTAACTAGTATTTCCTAATTTTATGTGACTTTTCTGGTACTGGATAATCAACTTCCTACAAATCCCTTTGTACCTCAAACTTTCTAGCTCCTAGGAGTCACAGTTCAAAATTTGGATTAGTGTTTTTGTTCAGCATCCACATAAAATATATGGATTTTCTCTTTCTGTTTCTGACATTTAATTCAATGCAATGTCCTTCTGTACCATCCAATCTGTTACAAATGACAGCATATCATTTTATGACAGAGAAGTACATATTTTTTATAAATAGCACATTTTTATCAGTTCATCTACTGGAGGGAGTTTAAGTTTACTTCATGCTATAGCTGCTGTAAATAGTGTGATATATGTAGGATATGAGGTTTTTGGTATCCCCACGACATTCCATTAAGCTGTATACATAATTGTAGAATAGCTCAATCCCAGGGCAAAGCTAATTTATTTTCATATTTGAAAAATGTATAGCATTGTGCTAGAGGAATTTCCATTTCCATGGACAATGTGAAAGGGAACTTCGGTCTCTGCATCATCCCAAGCATTCATTATTTTTCAGTTTTTTAATAATGCTTATTTATCTGCCCCACCCAGGGGTCCATCCCATAATCAGCCACCAAACGCAAACACTATTGCATGCACCAGCAAGATTTTGCTGAAAGGACCCTGATATAGCTGTCTCTTGTGAGGCTATACCAGTGCTTGGCAAAAACAGAAGTGGATGTTCACAGTCAGCTATCGGATGGAACACAGGGCCCTCAATAGAGGAGCTAGAGAAAGTACCCAAGGAGCTGAAGGGGTCTGCAACCCTATAGGTGGAACAACAATATGAACTAACCAGCACCCCCAGAGCTCATGTCTCTAGCTGCATATGTAGCAGAAGATGGTCTAATCAGCAATCATTGGGAAGAAAGGCCCCTTGGTCTTGTAAACTTTATATGCCCCAGTACAGGGGAACACCAAGGCCAAGAAGGGGGAGTGGGTGGGTAGGAGAGTGGGGGTGGGGAGGGTATAGGGGACTTTGGGGATAGCATTTAAAATGTAAATGAGGGGCTGGTGAGATGGCTCAGTGGGTAAGAGCACCCGACTGCTCTTCAGAAGGTCCAGAGTTCAAATCCCAGCAACCACATGGTGGCTCGTAACCATCCATAACAAGATCTAATGCCCTCTTCTGGAGTGTCTGAAGACAGCTACAGTGTACTTACATATAATAAATAAATAAAACTTTAAAAAAATAAATAAAATGTAAATGAAGTAAATACCTAATAAAAATTGGAGAAAAAGGAAAAAATAGTGCTTATTTAAGTGGAGTAAGGCAAGAACTCATTGTAGTTTTATGACATTTTTCAAACTTCTAATATTATTAGGTACTTTTGTTGTTATGAAATAGTTAACTATTTAATTCTCTGTTCTTTTAGGGAAGTCTCTATTCTATCCTTGATTAATTTTAAGTTAGATTATTAATATTACTTAATGTTTTTTTAAGATTCTCTTTATATTATTAGATGAGTTGTTTGTAAAACTTCACCACTTCTACTGTTGACTATTCAGATGTTTCTTTTTTTATTAATTTATTTTTTACACTCCAAATTTTTTCCCCACCAACTCACCCTCCGACTGTTCCACATCCCATACCTCCTCCCCACCTACCAGTCTGCATATGGGGCCTCCAGTCTCTTGAGGGATAGGTGCATCATCCCCGAATGAACACAGACCTGGCAGTCCTCTACTGTATGTGTGTTGGGAGCCTCGTATCAGCTGGTATATGCTGCCTGTTTGGTGGTCCAATATTTGGCAGATCTCAGGGGTCCAGATTAATTGAGACTGCTGGTCCTCCTACTGGGTTGCCCTTCTCCTCAGCTTCTTTCAGCCTTCCCTAATTCAAAAACAGGGGTCAGCAGCTTCTGTCCGTTGGCTGGATGCCAATATCTACATCTGATTCTTTCAGATGTTGGTTGGGTCTTTTGGAGGGCAGTCATGACAGGTCCCTTTTTGTGAGCACCTGTAGTCTCAGTAATAGTGTCAGGCCTTGGGACCTCCCCTTCAGCTGGATCCCACTTTGAGCCGGTTGATTGACCTTTTCCTCAGGCTTCTCTCCATTTCCATCCCTGTAATTATTTCAGACAGAACCAATTATGGGTCAGAATTGTGACTATAGAATGGCAACCCCATCCCTCACCTGATGTCCTGTCTTCCTGCTGGAGGTGAGCTCTATAAGTTCCCTCTTCCTACTGTAGGGCATTTCATCTAAGGTACCTCCCTTTGGGTCCTGAAGATCCCTCACCTCCCAGATCTCTGGTGCATTCTGGAGTGTCCCCCAACCTGTCTACCAAGATTGCCTGTTTCCATTCTCTCTGCTGGCGCTAAGGGTTTCAGTCCTTTTCCCTCACCCAATACCAGATAAGGTTCCCCTCTTCCCCCCACTACCCCCTCTCCATTTACTTTTCATTCCAGGTTCCTTCCTCCCTCCGAACTTGTGATAGTTTTCTGCTCTCTCCCAAGTGGGACTGAGGCATCCTCACTTGGGCCCTTCAGATTGTTGACCTTTTTATGTTCTGTGGGCTGTATCTTGGTTATTATGCACTTTAAAAAATTATTATTATTTTTTGCTAATATCTACTTATCATTGAGTACATACCATGGATGTCCTTTTGGGTCTGAGTTACTTCACTCAGGATGCTATTTTCTAGTTCTATTCATTTGTCAAGAAAACGCAGGATGTCCTCAATCTTAATAGCTAAGTAATATTTCATGAACCACATTTTCTGTATCCATTCTTCTGTTGTGGGACATCTGGGTTGTTTCCAGCTGCTGGCTATCACAAATAAGGCTGCTATGAACATAGTAGAACATGTGCCCCTGTGGCATGGTGGAGCATCTTTTGGGTATATTCCCAAGAGTGGTATAGCTGGGTCTTCAGTTAGATCTATTTCCAATTTTCTGAGGAACCTCCAAATTAATTTCCACAGAGGTTGTACCAGTTTGTAATCCCACCAGCAATGGAGGAGTGTTCCTCTTTCTTCACATCCTCTCCAACATGTGTTGTCACCTAAGGATTTGATCTTAGCCATTCTGATTGGTGTAAAGTGGAATCTCAGTGTCATTTGATTTGCATTTCTCTGATCACTAAGGACTTTGAACATTTCTTTAGGTGCTCCTCAGCCAGTCAAGATTCCTCAGTTTTGAATTCTCAGTTTAGCTTTGTATCCCATTTTTTGATTGAGTTATTCAGCCTTTTGGTGGTTAACTTCTTGAGTTCTTTATATATTTTGGATATTAGCCCTCTATTGAATGTGGGGTTAGTTAAGATTTTTTTCCAGTCTGTAGGTTACTGATTTGTCTTGTTGACTATGTCCTTTGCCTTACAGAAGCTTTCTAGTTTCAAGAGGTCTAGTCCAAGTGGATTAAATACCTCAACATATAACCAGATACAATGAATCTAATAAAAGAGAAAGTGGGAAAGATCTTTGAACTCACTGGCACAGGGGGACATTTCTTAAACAAAACTCCAATGGCCCAGTTGTTTCTTTTAATATACATAAGATTTTTTATTTTAATTAATTCTCCCTTTCTCCCTCACCCCCTCTGTGTGTGTGTGTATCATGTTGGAATCTTATCTAAAAATAGTCTTATGTAGAAATGTTTTATATATTTTCTTTTGTTAGTTTCATAGCTTCATGTCTAGACTTAGTTTCTGATCCTGTTTAAATTATATTTTGTTTGCAGTGAGACATGCTGATCAAGTTTCCATATTAGGCACGTGCATTTCACAAACTGAAGCACCATTTGCTGAAGAGGGTGTCCTTTCTCCAATGTGTGCTTTAGTGGGTTCATTTGAAATTATTTGGTTAAGAATGTAAGTTATTACCCGGGGATTCTTCTATTCCATGTTTTATGTATTCAACCAATAAAACTGTAGCAGAGACTGACCAAAATGGATCAATGGCTCCTCAGTGACTGTCCAAACTTGGGATCCTTCCCATGGGTGGGAACCAAACCCTGACACTATTATTGATGCTATGCTGTGCTTACATATAGGAACCTAGCATGGCTGTCCTCTGAGTGGCTCTATTAGCAGATGACTGAGATAGATGCAGTTACTCATAGTTAAGCATTGGTCATAGGATAGGGACTCCTATGGAAGTATTAGAGGAAATGTTGAAGGAAATGAGGGGATGGCAATTGTATTAGTCAGGGTTCTCTAGAGTCACAGAACTTACGGATATGCTCTATATA
>NC_034594.1:116570493-116571844 GCF_900095145.1 Mus pahari | reverse complement strand
CTTGGACTCGCAGATCTCCCTGTCTTAATCTTCTGGATTCAATCACCACTGTGTCTCAAGATCTCCATACCAAGATCNAGATCAGAAACTTCTATCTCCCAGTCTCCAGATTAGGTTCACTGGTGAGCCTTCCAATTCTGGATTGTAGTTCATTTCAAATATAGTCAAGTTGACAACCAGGAATAGCCACTGCAGCAATCCCATGAGAAAACGAACAGCAGTTGTTTTGATTGTTGTAACTTTGTACTATATTTCTTCTTTCTCTTTTTTTCCTTGTTTGTTGTTTTCCTTTATTTTTTATTAATCACTTTATTCGTTTAAATTTCAAATGTATTCCCCCTTCCTCTGTTTACTCCTCCACAAGCCCCTTGTCCTGTCCCCCCTACCCCTTCTCCTTTGCCTCTATGAAGGTGCTCCTACCCCCACTCACCCAGAGAAAACCATGGAAAAGGAGGCAGAAAGAATGTAAGAGCCATTTTCAGTATATCAATCCCACTAGTCCTTGACCATGGGAGAGCTTTCTATTTTCTGAGGTCTTCTTTGGTTTCTTGCTTCTGTGATTTAAAGTTCTTCACATACAGGTAATTCACTTGTCTGGTTATAGTTACACCAAGATATTTTATACTATTCACGGATACTATGAATGGTGCTGTTTCCATAATTTCTTTTTCAGATTGTTTATTACATTTATACTGGAGGGCTGTTGATTTCTTTGAGTTAATTTTATATCCAAACACTTTGATGTGGTTGTTCATCAGCTGTAGGAGTTCTCAGGTAGAATTTTGGGTGTTGCATATGTATTCTATTATATCGTCCTTGATTAGTGATCCCTTGGTGTTTGCTCAGCTGGTTTTCTATATTGCTTTGAGGATTACAGTAAAGTGTTTGGATGAGTCTCAGAAGAAACATTGAACTTTGGACTTTTAACATTGTTGAGACTGCTATAGACTATGGGGACTCTGGAAGTTGGACTAAATATAGTTTGCATTTCTATGTTTAGGTGTGACCTCCATAGAATCATATGTTTGAACAAGTCAATGGGGGGACAATGAGTAAAATATGATTTTTGGTATATGCTTGACCCAGAGAGTGGCCCTTTGCGTGGGGGGCCTTTTTGGAGTAGGTGTGTCCCTGTGGGCATGGGCTTAATACCCTCACCCTAGCTGCCTGGAAGTCAGTCTTCCACTAGCAGTCTTCAAATGATGATGTAGAACTCTCAACTCCTCCTGCACCATGCTTGTCTGGATGCTTTCATGTTCCTGCCTTGATGATACTGGAGTGAACCTAATGTTGTGTTTTAAAGAAGAAGAAGAAGAAGAAGAAGAAGAAGAAGAAGAAGAAGAAGAAGAAG
>NC_034594.1:116560498-116569148 GCF_900095145.1 Mus pahari | reverse complement strand
CAAACTTTATATGACCCAGCACAGGGGAATGCCAGGGCCAAGAAGTGGGAGTGGGTGGGTAGGGGAGCAGGGGCAGGGGGAGGGTATGGGGAATGTTCAGGAGAGCATTTGAAATGTAAATAAAAAATAATAATAATAAAAAAAATCTCAGCCTACAGGAACCTCTAGAAAATCCCAGAGACATGGTATGGTGGAGGCTCCTAGGACTCCATGTAAGTGACATTAGCCAAAATTAACAACAGTGGGGATATGGAACCTAAAAGGACTACCACTAGTAGTTGCACAGGATCCATAGTGGAGGAATGGGGACAACAAGCCACCTACCAAACTTTTGACCCAAAGTTGCTCCGGTCTTAAAGAAATGCAAGGACAAAAACAAAGCAGAGACTGAAGGAATGACTGATCATTGACTATCCAAACATGGGATCCCTCCCATGGGTGGGAAACACACATAGGCACCATTACTAATGCTATGTTGTGCTTGCAGACAGGAACCAGCATAACTGTCCTCTGAGAAGCTCTATTAGCAGCTGAGTGAGACAGATGCAGATACTCCGGCCCAAGCATTGGTCATAGGTTGAGGACACCTATAGAAGTATTAGGGAAAATATTGAAGGAACTGAGGGGCTGGCAACCCCATAAGAAGAGGAACAGCATCAACTAACCAGGACCCCTGGGATCTCCAAGAGACTGAGCCATCACCCAAATGAATACAGGGCTGATTTGGGGACCCTGGCACATACGTAGAAAAGGGCTGCCTTGTCTGGCCTCAGTGGGAGAGGATGCTCCTGATCATGTAAAGACTTAATGCCCCAGAATGGAGGGATATGGGAATGGAGACTGTCTCAGAGGATAAGCTGATGCTGTATAGGCAGAAGAACTCTGCAAGAGGGGACAACATTATGACATAAATATATAAAGTAATTAAAATTTTAAAAAAAGAATGTAAGAGCCAGAGGGGATGGAGGATACCAGGAGAACATGACCCTCTAAGTCAACTGTGAAGAGTTTATATGAACTTAACAAAAACTAAAGCAACCAGCACAGGGCCTCCATGTGATGAGTCTACACTGGGTCCTCTGAGTATATATTACAGATTTTAAGTGGGTCTCTGATTCTTTTCCCTTCTCTTGGGTGTGTTTCCTTCTTTGACTTGCCTTCTCCCATTTTGAAGTGATAGTTCTTGCTTTATCCTACTATACTTTATTTTGTTATGTTAATCTCTTAGAAGCCCTTTCTTTTCTAATAAGAAACAGAAAGGGAGTGAATCATGAAGGGACCAGAGGTGGGAAGCACAGGGATAAGGAGAGTGAGGGGAAACAATAATCAGAAAACATTGTATGAGAAAAGAATCTATTTTCAGTAAAAGGAAAGTAATAAGAAAAGAAGGATGACAGCCCCTGACATGTGATGGTTTGTTAAAAAATATTACAGTGTAGTATCTGGGGATAAGACTTTTACCTCCACCTTGGATTCAAAAGCATATTTCTATTCCACTCTATAGTTGTGTGGAAAGAACACACCCTAATCCTACAGAAGTGTAGTCAAAAGAGAGATTGAGAACCTGCCAATCATTAGAAGAAACTGAAGAAAAAAGTGATTCTCTACTCATAGTTACACTTTTAGAAATGATAGGTGACTTTAAATGTTCCTGTGAGTACTGAAAAGCTTTCTATCAAAAATGATGACAATAAAATGTTAGCGAATTTGAGGAAATAAAACCTAACAGCTTGAAATAGGAAACACACAATCTTATTTCAGCAGCTAAAGTCTGTGCTTTCTTTTGAGGAGAGCAGACACATTAGTGAGTGAATCCTCTAGGAAGATACCTGCCTTGGGCAGATTTCTGTTTTTCTCTTTAAAATAATCATTTTGTATAATTTGAAAACTTCATACAGTTTTAAAAAGAGAGTAATCATTTTAGATCATTTCCTCCTTCATCCAACCTCTCCTCGATCCCTCTCCCCTATTTTTCTCCCTCATTCCTTTCATTTCCACTCCCTCAGCCCCTTTTCTTCATTCCTCTCCCTACCCTCATCCTCTTTCTTTCATCCCTCTTCCGTTTCCTCATTCCTCTCTCCATCATCCCTTTCCCTTATTCCTCTTTCCCTTATCCCCTTCCTTCTCATCCCTCTCTCTCCTCCTGCAACTTACACTCTTTCACCTATTTCATTATTATTATTACTCAGATCTTGGGTCACATAAAAATTACTTTTACTATATGTAAGTGAAACGTATGATTTTCTACTATGGAAGCATGTTGAGACTATTATACACATATGTTTGTAATATATATGCATGTAGGTTGTGTTAAGAAAAACAGTGGGAAAATAGAAAACATATTCCAAATACTAAAGAAAACAGCCTGTTGGAATTCTAAGTTGGTATCAAGTGCTGTAGACTAAGGAAACATGGAAGCATATGCTTTATAATGAGGAACAGTTAGTTAACATCAAACTTTTCTATATATGTGGAGACCATTTGCTATGGTCCTTGTGGATAAAATAATTGTCAGAATGAGTTGTATAATTGAAATATAGTTAAGCTTATAGTTAATACAATTCCTAACTGTGATTATAGAAATATGGAAAGCAGTAACAGTAACACAAGCCAAATCATGCAACAATTTGTTTTATGTTAATTACATGTATAATCTGAGTGATGAACTGAAAGCAGGGTTCTAATATAGACCTTTCTTCAGGATTTAACATATCCAAGTAAATTAGCCACTTATGTTCTTCGTTTGTTTAATTGAATATCTTAAGAAGTTAAAAAAAATCTTATTAAGGACTTCTCAGTAAAGTATGACGTATTGGATAAACTTTGGCTTGTGGCTATGTTTCTGAATGTAGTTAAGAAAGGTAAGACACTCCTGTAAGCTACCCTTTAATAATTCTGACTGGGGGAGGGGAAGCAAATCTCTTCACACAAAAATGAAAATACCAATGAATTTTAATAATTCAGGAAACCTAGACTTTTATGAATCATTTTATAATATGTGGGTAGTTTTTTTATGATTTTATACATATAATCCTATATTTAGTTATAAATAGTTGACCAAGCCAGGCAGTGGGGGTGCATACCTTTAATCCCAGCACTTTGGGAGCAGAGGCTGCTGGATTTCTGAGTTTGAGGCTGGCCTGGTCTACGGAGTAAGCTCTAGGACATCCAGGGCTACACAGAGAAACCCTGTCTTGAAGATAGATAGATAGATAGATAGATAGATAGATAGATAGATAGATATTTGAACATCTCAATTCCATCCTCTGCCCCACCTTGCCATTTTTATTTAACATCAGAATATTTATAATTGCTCAGCTTTTGCAATGTTAACACTAGTTTATTTATCTTGTAAGGTATATTGCATTGCATAGCATAATGGTCATTGTAGTTAGTGGGCCAGGCACAGTCTCCAGCTCAGGAAGCTCACAATGAAGCTCAACAAATGATGAAAACTCTGACATATGACTAAGAAATTTATAAAATGTTCATTGGAACTATATCAGAAGGACTCAACCAATGAAGACCATTCTCTAAAATAAACTAGGTCTTGTTTTTAGAAAATAAAAAGCAGTAATAAAGTAAATAATAAATGAATGAATGAGTAAATAAATCCCACCAAACTCTGTAGGAAAAACAAGGAATCTTAAATTCTTATCCTACTCGACAATGAATTACATTTTCATACAAACATCCTGTTTAATCTCTCTGAGTTACAGTTGTCCCTGTTAAAGTAAATGGAGAGGGGACCATTAGCTTGAGACTGTAATATTTTAAATACCTTATGAAAACTTCAGCATGAATCAGTACTTAAACTGAAAGCTAGTTTTGGATGTTTTGTGTGTCTGGATTATAGGCAAGCTATCACTTAAAAACAGTTTATTTCCACCCTTCATAGAAACCAGCTGACCACACCATGCTTGCATAATACCTAACCAAGCTTTAGACAACTCAATGCAGGTGCTCTCTAGATTGACTTTCTCTGGCTCTCCAAAGGCTCACTGTTGGCACTGCTGGCTCTTCTTTTCATCCTCTTCCTATTGTGAATGATGCCAAATGACATTCAGAGATTGTCCCACCTGGGGATCCATCCCATATACAGCCAACAAACCTGGACTCTATTGTGGATGGCTGGAAGTACATGCTGAAGGAAGCCTGATATGGTTGCCTGCTGAGAGGCTCTGCCAGAACCTTACAAATACAGAGGTGGATGCTTGCAACCAACCATTAGACTGAGCATGGGGGTACCGATGGAGGAGTTGGAGAAGGGACTGAAGTTGCTGAGGGGTGTTGCTCCCATGGAGGGAGCAACAGTGTCAACAGGCCAACACCCCCTGGATCTCCTGGGGACTGGATCACCAGCCAAAGAATAGACACAGAGGGACACATGGTGCTGGCCACATATGTGGCAGAGGTTGGCCTTGTTGGACATCAGTGGGAGGAGAGGCCCTTGGGCCTGAGGGTATCTGATGCCCGAGTGTAGGGGAAGACAAGAGTTGGTGGGTTGGTGGAGGAGCACCCTCATTGAGGCAGGGGGACGGGGAATGGAGTAGGGGTTTCCGAAGAGGAGACCTAGAAAGGGGAAAACACTTGAAAAGTAATAAAATATTCAATAAAAAAATTATTGTTTTACCAAATGAGCTACTAGATTCCTTTAAAGTTCTTCATTTAATACTTTATTTTTATATTTGTGTTCAAATTAGTAAGCAATTTCTAACAAGTTTATCAAGCTAAAATTTTTAGAAACTTGTGTATCCTAAAGGGGACTCTGCCAGTTCACTGACATTTTCTTCAGATGTGTTCATACAGCAAAATTTTTTTCTGAACTAAAATTTTATCCAGAACAAATCCTACTACCATTACTGGTCACAACATTATTTTTCCAATATTAATAAAAGGTGAACTCTTAGGAGGAATTGCAATCCACTATTATTGTGATTCTCACATAACATACCCTTAACCTTCAAAACCTGGTATTAATTATAGTTCCAAAAACAATGCCACTATTTCCCTTTATTAAAACTTTTCCCCATTTCAATAACTCTTATTTAAGAGTTGGTTTCTGGAGCTAGAATGCTACTTCAAGAAACACACATCTGGGTGTGTCTGTGGGGTCATTTCCAGAAAGGTGGGACTATGATAGTGAAACTCACACAGGTTATAAGCAATGCCATTCTATGGACTGTGGTTTCAGATGGAATAAAAATTCAAAAGTTAGCTGAGCCTCAACCCTCCTTTCTCTCTTACTCTCTGTTTCTCTCTGTGTCTCTGTCTCTGTCTCTGTCTCTGTGTCTCTGTCTCTCTCTCTCTCTCTCACCCTCCCTCCCCTTCCTTATTGTGAACTGCTTCATGCTCCTACCACCTTATCACTATGACTTCCTCACCATCATTGAATATACTCTTGACCCCTGAGCCAAAATAAACACTTCTGATGCTGTTTTAATGCATTTTTGTCACATAATGTTAATAATAATTGGTACATCATCTTTCTATTTGCTCTGTGCTATGAAAGGGTTGCCTCTAAAGAATCAGTTAGTCTCTCTTTGTGTAGATACTGGGAAAAATTAGAGGATAGGACTGATAAAACATCTATTTACTCGGATACAGTTAGGCTTCTGATATTTCACTACTATTGGAAGAAACCCTTAGGAATCCACACTCTTATAGCCCTGATTCTCATATATCACATGCATAATGGAGATAATATAATACAGGGGTAGAAGCACACTACCAAACAAGAAGAGATACCTGGAAAAAAATTCTTCCCTCATTAATATCAGAAGCCACTGCCAACATTTTGAGACAATATTTCCAGCATCTAGAGCAGGGAGAACATTTCCTGCTGTTTAGTCTACCTTTTTTTGTACCCTTGGGCTTGGCTGCCCTAACAAATTAGTTCAGAAGCCTCTTTTGCCCAGGTGCAAGCCCTGCTTCCTGTGGCTGATATCCTTAAGACTGTACATAAAATTGTAACTTTTCCCTTCCTTATAGATCATTCATTTATTTTTAGCATGCCATTTCTTCATGCTAGTGTCATGGAAGAAATGGGAAATGATGCTGACATCTTTTGCCTGTCTTCTATAATGTTTTCTTCATAGTTCAATATTCCATTATCATGGCTAGTCATGTTTTCTTTCTGTCCCACTAAAATGGTTCTTAGAAAAAAAATCTAGTGTACAATTTACAATAGAAGCCACTACCAACAGTGCAGTTATTAAGCAGTATCATAAGTAAGAAATAACAGTGTCACAGCATTTCCATGATTTGGATAATAGAATCTCCCTAGAACCAGTGATAATAAAACCTCAAGGCTCTCTGCATTATTCATTTCTTTTCTCTGATACCAAAAGAGCAGTAAATCCATTCAAAAGAAATAATCCAACACAGAAGTCACACAAGCAACTAAGGCATAGATCCAGTATGTAGACAAGTCTGAAGTTTTAATGGCTAAGAACATGGGCTAAAATGCTCTAACACGTAAAATCACAGCACTGACTGTAGCAGAACAAAAGATATAAAGAAGTGAATGGAAATCCCACTTAGAAATCATTGACATGACTTGTCTTTTCTTTTTTTTTTAATGGCAATATAAATCCTGCAGCTAGATTTTGAAATCACTCAAAGACAAAATAATATAGACAAGGGAAAAGAGGTGAAATGCTTCTAAACAATGTGAACAATTATTTTGGGGAAAATATATCTTACCTTTTGATAAAAGAAAAAATAGCCCTAATACTTCCAAAAATATTTTGAAAGGATTTCTCCAAGGATTATTTAAATACATTTATATAAAAATACAGGATATAAAATTCTATTATCTCTAAGGTGTGTAGGGTAAAAGAAAAGGGAAAATGTCTTCCTTTGCCTTTCCCCACCTTCTTGTAAAATGATGTGGCAATGTATTACTGGATGTGAAAATGAGACCAGGTACAAGAACACAAGTTCTGAACAACTGAAACATGCAAAAGTGCACATTCCAGCATTCTTGGATACTATTTTGGATATTTTACAGTCTAAAATTCCTCACAGATTTAAGTTTGAAAAAACCTGAGTATATTCACTACAAAACTTCAACTTTTAAACCTCAGAATTTAGAAAAGCTTTTACAGTATAAAAACTATGGAATTTTTTCGTATTTTACTTTTTCAAAATTGTTTAACACCTCACATAAAATTGGCAGCAAGTTCACCTAAATTTTTTGAAGGAATTATCTACATAATTTCTGCATTCTCTTGTTTTGATTCATTGAATGGAACCTGCCCCATGCTCAGTTTGGATTGTGGCTCAGTCTGTTAAAGCAGACAGGAATTACCATGGGCTATGAGGCCACCAGGCGATAGAACTTCATTTCTCATACCTATGGAGTCTGGAAATCTGAGACAATGATGCAAGCAGCAGTCACTTTTTGACAAGATTCGCTTCCAGTTTGTATGCTGATAGACGAAACAAGAGTCTCTCGGTGTTCTCTATAGGAGAATGTGTCACAGTAATTTTCTGTACCTTTTGATGCTATTGAATTATGAGTTAAAATTTAAATATGTGAACTTTTGGTAGAATGAAGGATATTGGGCCTCAGAGCATAATAATGAACAAATGAAGTTTGAAAACCCTATCAACAGTGGTGCAGTAGAAAGATTTTTAGAGAGAAAATAATACATAATAAAAATAATAAAAATAAGGCAATGAGCTCATGATTCAAAGGTCATTCGAAACCTTCAAGCTGAAAAGTTAGAACAGCTTTAATTGTAACTTTCCTAGATTGCAATACATTACCAATATTTATTGTATCTGTGCTTTATGAAGCACACTGAAATAGTGTTTCTAAAACTACCCATTATGTAGCACATGTACTCAAAACATGTAGAGACACAGCTACAAAATTTCGAGAGAATTTTTTTTTTTTGAATTCCAGATAAGTGCATATTTCCCTTTAGTCACATGGTTATTCACATATAGCGATAGTTTCCTTCTTAATTTGCCAGTTACTATTGGTTGGATCTGGCCCTCATAACTTTTACATTTTCTATACAGATCCTGATGCTCATCACCAGTGTTGGTCACAGGAATTGAAAGTTCATATTGACATTTTATCCTCTTCATTCATTCTGCTCATTTCTACATATTTACTGGAAGTTTACCATGTGTACAGTTGAGAAAATGTCTTAGAGAACTTCTTAGATATAGTATATGATATTGATCTAAAGCATCATCAGTCACTATGTTCTCTCCACATATTTTATCAGACTCTATGATAAAATATAGGAGCTGAAATTCAGCCAAGCTTTTGTATTTCAGCTACACCACAATGTAACATGTTCAGATGAACCATCACATTTTCTTTGACATTCACTGAATGTGCATGTTGTAAGTTTCATTCAATGGCAGTTCCAAATTGTGAATCAAAGCAGAAATATAGAAAGACACTGCAGACATTATAGAAATCATCAAGAAACTTAAGAATCTATATGAATCAGTTATAATGGTAAGCCAAGCCTATAATATAAAAGAAGTTATCAGAAATTAATAAATTAAAATACGTACAGTTCTCATTTACAACCCCAGTTACTAACAATCTGATTTATTTGGTTTCTTTCTCATGGGGGTGTTTGTTTTGTTTGTGTGTGTGTGTGTGTGTGTGTGTGTGTGTGTG
>NC_034594.1:116541832-116559332 GCF_900095145.1 Mus pahari | reverse complement strand
TAAATAAAATTTAACTTTAAAATTTGAAATTAAATTTAAATGTTTTATAATTATCCATATATCATAAAAGCATGAGTTTCAAGGACCTTTTGAAATTTCTAATAATGATGAGTGTTATGACTTCCCATTTTTCATATAAAGAATTTACACAAAGCATAATTTGTATTATATTTTCCTCTTTGATTCAAACCTGGCATTAAATCAACTTGCTATAAATATGAGATACGTGTAATGTCTATACTTATAATTACCTAATGATTTAATTTCATATATATATATATATATATATATATATATATATATATATATATGGTAAAGTTTGGTAAAACTAAAAAGATAAACATAACTTGAAGAGGACAAGTTAGTCCATTTGCAAATAAAGTAATGCATACTTGGGGAGTCAAGGAAAGTAGTAGGTTGGGGGCTCCTGATTATACCCATGTCTTCCTTGCTGAGTTTAATAAATGCATACCTTGTGTGCGAAAAGGATTTAGAGATGTGGTTGAATTAAAGACTTCACAGTGGGGAGATAGTCTGATGATGTGGATGCATTCAAAGAAATGAAAATAGAACCTACTAGGCCAGATCCTACCAAATAGAAGTCAGTGTGGATATGATAGAAGGGTAGAGAGAAAAGTTCTAAAGGTGAATGATCAGCAGTTTGAAGACAGAGGAAACAGGCTATAAGACCAAGGGTCTGAGAGATGTTTAAAAGCTAAACTAGAGAAAATCACCCTCCCCCATCCTAGAACCTCCAAACAGAAGCAGTATTGTCAAGACTTTTCGTTTGTTTTGGTTCGGTTTTTTCGAGACAGGGTTTCTGTTTATCTCCTTGGCTGTCCTGGAACTCACTTTGTAGACCAGGCTGGCCTCGAACTCAGAAATCTGCCTGCCTCTGCCTTCCGAGTGCTGGGATTAAAGGTGTGACATTTGGCTACCAGCACTATGAAGGAATCTATGGGTGTGATTTTCATCACTCATTTATTGTGGTTTGTTGAAATATCAATATGAAGCAGAATCTGCCACAAAGCTACAAGGATAGGTTGTTATTTAAGTCATATAAAAAGCATATGCTTAAGGTCAGAAGAAGGTAGCAAGTATATACAAAATCTGTATTCAGGGTGGAACCATGAAGCCTGCATTTTCCATAACAGTGCAGAAGCGATTCTATGTAATGATTACTAATGCTTACCATAATCTCCATGGTGTAATTTTAAAACACTCATCACGACCTAATTTATTCCTGGTCAAGCAGTGTTTGGGGGTAAGTTTAGGCAATCTAGGCGTTAGTGTTTAGGTTTACTGTGGAAACCTGTGATGATCTTCCTAATTTTCAGGCATTCTGTAAGTGAAATAACTGGTATGAAAATTATATATTCTTGCTCTGTCTGTAGGTGGGAATACTAAATTCAGTCCTGCCTGATTTGTTTTGTTAATTACATCTGTGTGGCTACATTCTTAACAGGTCTACAAATACAAACACCTGGGAAATCACATCCATTCACTTTGGAACTTTAATACTCGGTATTATGAAATAATAATCTCTAATATGGGAAGCTGTTTGTGTATTAGACAGTATTATTACGTCCTGCTCAAATGAAACATGTCAAGGCACCTGGGGAAAGAGCTGCACCTAAGATGACAATCTACCTAAATGTAGAATTTGTTGCTTGTTTTGATTTTCTATGTGTGTTCTGGGAGCTGAAGTATCACTCTTGTCTCATATTTCTATAACATATGCAGGTATAGATATAGATAGTGATAGGGAGATTTAGATATAGATATAAATATGTGATATATGATATATGATATAATGATACACACAATGTTTAGCTTACACACAAGTACTAGAGCTCAGAGAAGTTTACATATATGCATATATATATATATATATATATATATATATATATATATATATATATATATATATATATATATCAATAGTATTAGAAATAACTCCTCAAAACCAGATGCCTCCATTTATCATTCCCAAAAGATGTATAAAATACTGTTTCAATATGTATCATTCATCGTCTGCTATTATATTGCTTAGTAATTTTGGAGATATATATATCCTTACCTAAACTACAAAATTTTTACCTTATATGCTGTTATTGTTTGAAAAAAATACTGTAGTATTCCTTGGTTAGAAAGGGTAGAGGAAGGAAAGAGAAACACACACACACACACACACACACACACACATTTCCCTTTTTCTTTTATCTGTGAGTGTGGGTGTGGGGTGTGTGTGAGAGAGAGAGAGAGACAGAGACAGAGACAGAGAGACAGACACAGAGAGATAGAGACAGAGAGACAGAGACACAGATACACAGAGAAATAATTTGAATATGAATAATAAACAATCTAAATGAGTTCACAAATTGGGTAGATCTAATAATTTATACAGAGAAAGAAACACATAGTATACATAAGATTATGCAACCAAGAGAAAAAAAGAATTTGGGCAACATAAATATAATCAGTGCTGCCTTATATGCATTACAAAATGCAAAAACTATCTTTTCAATAACAATGTGTGAGACATTTTCTATAAGGAATGTTCCTTACTTTCTCTCTATTGATTTTAGAATGCATTCCAAGTCGAATGGGCTAACTACCTTCTGTATATTTTATGTCCTCTTGTCATTAAGATTCTCTACAAAATCATTGAAGGTTTTTCCTAAGTGACCTTATTTTTAACTGTGTTTGTAATAGAGACACTTAAAGGAGAATAAAAGTTGTGTGGGTTTCATTAAGCAGTTTAATTATAACACACAATTTAATTTTGTGGTGTTTATTTGCTAAACATTTATATTTTGAGTTCTGTCTGTCTTTTGAGATTCTGATAACTATGAGCACATGAGATGCTAAGAAATTTTTATCTCTGCAACCCAGGGGAGAAATGGATATGCCAACATGAAAGCTACACTGCTTAAGATTATATAGTTTCTTTATGTGATTGAAACAGTGTTTTGCAGAAGGGATGGAGAGAGAATTTCCATTTGGTATCCTCCAGGTCCTAAAGGTGATTACTTCATCTGGTATGCAAACACTACTACGTATTAAGCCTGAACTCACAGGTGATGTCTGCTGAGAGTCAGCCGCTGGGGGCTAAGTCATAAGCATGAATGTAAGAGAGGTGCAGTGCGGGAGGGCAAGGCATAAATTCAGATTCTGAAAATTTTGTTAGAGTGATAGACAGTACAACTTTCCCTGGAAGAAGCTCATTGGGATTTCTTCTACATTAATAAACTGTCTGATTGTGTTTGCAGTAAGACATCACTTTAGTTAAACCAAACAACACACTTTTTGCTGCATATACTCTTAAGGTTTTGTACAAGTTGCAAAATCAAAGGTAGCAAATTGTGGAAACTTAAATTAGCAAAAATACTCCAATGTTTCTATGCCCTGGATATTTTAAAATAAAGAAATATTTGTCCTTTAGTAAAAGTATATTCTTTTAAAATATACATATTTATTAACTGGTATGATTTAGTTATTAACTGTACCAGTCACAATGCCTCATGTGTTGTTGACTGCTTATCAATCTGCTGAGGAGATGGGGAAGGTGTTCAGCAGAGTGTTAGTATCACCAAATAGACTAGATAACTTAGGGATCAGGAGCTGTGAGGAGGTGGTACCTTGCTGGAGTAAATTAGGACATTCCTTTGAAGGTCGGCCTTCTACTTGTCTCCCTTATGGATCTCTAATTTCTGATTCCTGGCAACTGTAAGGTCAGAAGCCTCTTTAGTTATACATTTTTTTGTCTTCATGATGCTATGTTTCACTGCAGGCTGGCAGTCCTAGAGCCAGCTGATAACTGCTGATGCATCTGACACTATAAGCAAAGAGAAAGCTTCCTATTTTGTTACTTTTTTAGAGCAAATAAAGGGTAACATATGTTGATGCACATTCTATAAATTCTCATGCTATATATATAATTTGTTTGAATTACACAACTCGGTGCATTTTATTATAGTCACAATGTTGGAAAATACCACCCTAAGTTAAATTATCACACAGCCAGCCAAAAGGAACCTTACTCACATTAAAATTTCCAATATGATTACATTTCTCTCATTCATAGAAAGTTTCCTTTGTTTATTTTGTCCTGTGGGTCTATCGTTTATTCTTGACATTTTGTATAACTGAATTCATGATCAGGAGTGACCTGATTTTAGATTGTGTGTGTATGCCGTTATTCTATAATTTTTCCTGGGGAAATGTAAACAAAAATCTTTCCAAAGACTATAGGGTTATAAAAGGTACCAATGAAATGATTCTGTTATAGCCAAGACAGATAAACGAATTAGAATATTGGAGTTATTTAGAAGGATTTGTGTTATTAAAAGATAGGTGTATGTCAGGAAAATCCACCCGAGCGTGGATGATGACTTGTAAGTGCTAAATGATCAGGAGTCCCTACTCACATTGCATGCAGCTCCATAGGAGAGTTTTCCATAGCATATGCAAGCTGATTACGTGGCTTAAGGAACTTACCTATCATTTTGTAAGATTAATAAGCTTCTTGAGGCTTATAAGCTTTCTAACTTCCCAGTGCTCTTCCTTACCCTTGCCTTTTCTTGGAAATGTTTTAGTTCAGAGAAAATAGCTGCACATCAATAACATCTAAGGATAATACACATTGTAGTATGTTTCAGTATACTATCCCTATTAATTGCTTAATTATAATGAATTATGTTGTATGCCACATTTCGTTCATGCATTGTGCACTTGGTTGCCATGTGGACTTTGCGCATGATTGGACCCTTAGAAGTAATATTATTTTTAAGCATTATGTATGGCCTTATGTGAGAATATGTGTTTAAATCTGTCATTCAGTAAATGATGGAATGACCTGGTCATAGGCTATTCCGTGTTTAATATGGGGTGTGCTTCCAAACTCTTCCTAGATGTGGTTAAATAAGGAAAGGAAAACAGAACTCAGATAGTCCAAAAATATCTCTGCAGTCTCTAAGGTGAGTCAGTAGAGTTTAGTGGAATTTAAAAGGGAAATGGAAGAATCTGGATCCGTTCCCAGCCCTGCTACTAATTAGTTGTTTGACCTTAGTATCTCATTTGCATTCTTCTAAGTTCAAGTTTATTCATTTGTAAAACTAGTACATGTTTCTTCAAGCAAGAGCAATTTTCAATATATTCTTATTTTACTTTTGGCTTCTGAGTGTTTCCTTAAAGCTGTGTGGAAATTAAATTTTCCTTTGGTCCTCAATATAACATTTTAGAGCCTACTGAACTTGTATTACTGGCTTCTTAATACTATCATGGGAAAGTTTTCTGGTCACTTGAAAACACAGCCTTTGGTAACAGACTTGTCCATCCTGTATAGATATTACAACTCAGCATCTGACTTCAATTCTAGTCTTTCTTAGGCCAAGTTTAAAGGATGCTGTCTCCTATCTGCCTATACAGAAGTCCTTAGCACTGTCATTCTTGTGCTATAGACATGCCATCTTGATAAATACGGAAGGAAATCTTTGTCTTTATCCAGTATGCAAGCTGCTATGTCTGAGCTGCTATGTCTGAATTTGCTCTTTGAATAATGATGTTAACTATATTGAAAAGGAGTGTTCACTCACAAATTTATTTTTATTCCATCTAAAATAAGTTCTGTTTCCACAGAATCAGGTTCTGAGATGGTAAGATTAGGATTAGAACTCCAACCAATTCTTTTTTTCTTTTTTTTTAAATTTAATTTTATTTGTAATTCATTTTAACACTCCATATTCAATTCCCCATCCTTCCCCATCCACCCTCCAACTGCTCCACATCCCACACCTCCACCCAGCCCACCCCATCTCCATGTGGATGTCCCCAGGAGTCACCCCCTGACCTCTAAGCTCTCTGGGGTTTCCAGTCTCTTGAGGGTTAGGTGCTTCATCTCTGAATGAACACAGACCCAGAAGTCCTCTACTGTATGTGTGTTAGGGGCCTCATATCAGGTATTGTATGCTGTCTGTTTGATGTCCAGTGTTTGAAAGATCTTGGGGTCCAGATTAATTAAGACTGCTGGTCCTTCTACAGAATCACCCTCCTCCTCAGCTTCTTTCAGCCTTCCCTAATTCAGTAACAGGGATCAGCTGCTTCTGTCCATTGGTTGGGTGTAAATAACTGCATCTAACTCTTTCAGCTGCTTTTTAGGTCTTTTGGAGGGCAGTCGTGATATATCCCTTTTTGTGAGAATTCCATAGCCTCAGCAATAGTGTCAGGCCTTGGGACCTCCGTTGAGCTGGATCCCACTTTGGGCCTGTCACTGGACCTTCTTTTCCTCAGGCTTCTCTCCATTTCCATCCCTGTAATTCTTTCATACAGAAACAATTATGGGTCAGAGGTGTGACTTTCGGATGGCAACCCCATTCCTCACTTGATGTCCCGTCTTTCTGCTGGAGGTAGACATTATAAGTTCCCTCTTCCTACTGTCGGGCAATTTCATCAATTTCCCTGGGAGTCTCCTACTTTCCAGGTCTCTGGTGCATTCTGAGGGCTCCCCCAATCTCCTATTTCTTGAGGTTGCTGTTGTTAATATATTGAATATGAGATTATTACTTAGTCTATAAAATTCCAAAATAGTGGTTTCTTTGCTGACATATGGCCAGCCACCTGTGGTCTTCACTCTGTGACATCGTAGGGACTTCCAAATTAGTCCTTCATTCTTGTTGCTTGAATTTGGTCACATAGTTTGACTTAAAGATGGGAAAATACACGTGACTATCTGAATCTAACCTGAACCAAGCACATGCTTTCAACTTGCTTATTTCCTCTTATTCATGAGAACAACATTTTTTTCCTCTTTGACAGTCTGTATCTTGGAATAAGACTTATATATAGCAAGCCTGGAACACACAGCAGAGCTAGTTTGCTACCACAAGACCTGTACAACATCAAATCAGTCAATACTTAACATAGTCAGGGGAGAGCTTACCTTGCTCTACACCTAGCAGAGAAGCTGACTGTTCTTTAGTGGTATATGACCTGATAGATTGCTTGTGCTCCAGGGAATGGCAGTCACTTATGGGCATGCAGGGTCTACTTATTGGAACAGAAGGTTATTTTAAAATGTTGATATATAGTTGGGGGGATGCATACGTGGAGATCTGGGAGAAGTTGGATAAGGCATGGTGGTTATTATATAAATAAACCGTATTTACATATGGTATTACCAAAGAGCACATAAGAATTAAAAAGTAATCATAATCTTTAGCTTAGTCCAGTTTGTGTGTGAGTGTGTGTGTGTGTGTGTGTGTGTGTGTGTACTTGCATTGTGTAACATTAATAAGGAATGTGTTTTATCATTGTAACTACTACTAGTTGAAGTCTATTTGTTTGATTTTACAGATTTTGTTGACACTTCATTATCGGGAGTCCCCAATCTATGTACTGATTCAAGTATGGTGTCTATGGCTTATTGGCTGTGTTCTTCCTCATCTCTTCTTCATGTTATTGTTATTCATGTTACTACTTTTGCATGGGATTACTCATCTATACTCCATGTCTAGTCATTGTATCATTTGACTGACAGTATAAAACTTCATGGAAATGTCATCCTCCTTTTTTATCTTTCCTACCTCTGGCACTCAAAATAGGCTCACCTGTTTCATGATAAATGCTGACAACACTGTTTTTACCATACATTTGCTTCCATTACACTTCACCTATCACCAAGCAGCTCATCATCTGCTCTCTGCCAGCCAAGGCTGAAGCCCTAAATCATAAGGTATTTCTAGACTTTAGGGAAACATATAGGTGCCACATGTTCTTCCATGTGTTGTCTACCAGTTTTGCTGTTCACATCTTATTCAGGATCACCTACTGTGAGCATAATTAACTGACAGCCCCATCTGCTGTCTCTTCAATTATAGTGTTTACATCAGACCTCCACTTACTCATTCCCAAAGCATGATTGAATAAAGGTGAATACTAGTGCCTGTCCATTCTTAACTGTCAGGGAATTCTTGTAACTATGGTTGTCAAATTAAATGCAGGACAGCCAAGTAAATTTGAATTTCAGATTAACAATTAGCAACTTGAGGAATATGCAGAAAACACTTGGGGAATATGTATACTAAATATTGCTTGTTGATTTGAAATTCAAATATTGCTCAGCATCCTGCATTTTCACTTATTAATTCTACCTGTAATGACAAGGATTGCTTGGGGACTCCCTAGCATCATGGTTGAATTTACTTAGAAATGTTTCATACCATGGGTTTTTTTTTCTTGTTCAGTTTTCTTTACCTTAATGGTCTCAATTGTCCTACACTCTTCTGTTTTTGTTTTTGTTCTGTTTTTTTCTTTCCCTTTATCCATGACAAGCATTTCCCCGTACACCCCTTTACTCTCATCCAATTTTGGTATCTGTTTTGTGAAGAGTCATAACTTCTACACAGTCCTTTAAAACTGATAAAATGTCTATCTTTATTTGTACAGAAAGTTCTATTTTTGCTTTTTTCTGTGGCTGCTAGACCAAATAATTGTTGAATTCCTCCAATGTATCTATATATTATGTATACATTTCTTCATGAGCTAGAAAGATACCATTTAGTAAAAGATGTAAATAAAAATAAAGAAACAGTATTAACATGTAAAAATACATGTAAAACTGGCTTGGGACTGATTGCCTGCTCAACACCTAATATAACATTCTAGGAAAAGTTTCTACAGCAAAACACTGCAAATGTAGAAAAATAAGGTGATGAACCAAGTCACCTTTCTATTGTATAATAAAAGCTCCAACTCTAGCTTACTTGCCCTCAACTATAAATGCTCAGTGATAGAACTGGGTCAGATCATACCTTCTGTTACATTCTGCCACAGTCTACTAGCTTGAGCCTCAGCCTGCTAATGGCTTTCATGATGCATCTTACAAATCTCTGCTGCTCCTCTGTTTCTATCTTCAACTTACATCAAGTTCTACTTGGTATGGAATACCAGATCATGTTCAGGTGAGTGATAAGGTAGGGGGGACAGACACCATTGTTATATTGCCAGTTTGTATGCATTTTATTTATGTAATAATGGCTATTTGGCAAACAAACCACATTCTTCCTTAACATTTTGTGCTATTAAAATATGAAATGTAAATTCTTATATTTTCTTTAAATAGGAATAGTTTGATTTTTTTTCTTCCCCTAAGTATGTATATCCCTCAATTTTCTTGTCTTGCATTATTGATTGTCCTGTTAAGTGTTTTAAGAATAATATTGAAATATATTGAGGATAGTAGAAATCTGTGCCTCATTCTTGACTTCAATGGGATTGCTTCAATCTTTTTTCCATTTAGGATTGATGGTTACTGTGAATTTTGATGAAGTTTATTTCCACTCTTCCTACATTCTCTAGGGCTTCTATTAATGAGGCATAATAGAATTTTGTCAATGGGTCCATCTACATCTTTTGAGATAATCTTGTGATTTTTTTTGTCTTAATGTCTATTTGTGTGGCTTATTACTTGTGATTTACTTGTGTATACAGAACCATCTCCCAATCCCCATAATTTAAAATAAAGCTAATTAATCAGGGTGGATAACTTTTTGATAAACATCTGTATTCTATTTGTAAATCGTTTGAGCAAATTTTTGGAATCTTTCTTAATCAGAGATATTAGCTTATTGTTTTATTTTCTTGTTATTGCTTTTCTTCGTGAGTGTTTTTCATTGGTTTTGATATTTGAGTGATATTGGCTACAAAGGGGTTTGGGAATTCCTATCTTTTTTCATTCTTTATCCCACTCTTTCTTTCTTCTTTTCTTCCCCTTTCTCCTAATATCATTTTATTTATGTTTTTTCACATTTGGGTACAAAAATATTTTCCTAAATAATTTTTTAATTTTTCTTAGCCCTGAGTACTGAAACCCTTATATTTTTAGAACAACCTTATATAATTAGGATCTCTATTAAATCCTCTTCTGCTGAGTATTTCTTCTGCTATTTGCTATGAATTGCACTTATATTATCATTGCATTTTATCCCAATTAGAGACAACATACATTTGTGATAGTACTAATTGGTTCTTTTATGTTAAAACATGGTTCTCTCTCTCTCTCTCTCTCTCTCTCTCTCTCTCTCTCTCTCTCTTTCTCTCCTTGTAGTGATACCATGGACAAATAGAAGCCACAGTTCAGTAAACATGCATATGTGGTGGACAGAGAAATAGCATTAGAATATTAAAAAATTCAAAGGTCCCTTTTTACTGATACTGATGGAGAGTCTCTTTGTTTTAAGAGACTTTATGCCCTAGTCCTGAGAGACAGGATGTATGAGAAGTAATATTATGTCAGCAAGACTCATTAAAAGTGTCCTACATGCATGATATGTACTCACTTATAAGTGGTTATTAGCCATCCAAAGATTCTAAACAGTAAGGAAGGCCCAAGTAAACAAGCTTGAATCTCACTTAGAAGGTGGAATAAAATAGTCATAAGAGACAGATGGTGAGAGGGAACTGAGAGGGAGAAGGGATGGGGGAGAGAACAAGATGTTCAAGATCAGTTATGGGGAAGAACAGGAAAGGTGGCTAGATGACCATAAAAATTAAGGGAAATCTGCAATTGATGGGGGTGAGGAGGTGGGGGGCATCTCCAGGATGAGAGAGAGACCTGGGATAAGGGAAGTACCCAAGAATCAGTGGAGATGACCTTTTAAGCTGTGACTCACTACACTGGGATTGTGGAACCTGAAGAGCCAACCTCCTGTTTCCAGACAGGAACTTCAGTGAAATGATAGAGACACTAACCCAACCACAAAACTTTCAACCCAAAAATGTATCCTGTCTACAAGAAATGTAGGGATAGGTGATGGAGCAGAGACTGAGGGTGTGGCCAACAAATACCTGGCCAAATTTGCGACCCATCCCTGACACTATTAAGAATACGCTCTTATGCTTGCAGACAGGAGCAAGTCCTCTAAGAGGCTTTACCCAGCAGGTTACTCTGACAGATACAGTAACCCACAGCCAAATAGTATATGAAGATTGGAGATTCTTATGGAAGAATAGGAAGAAGGATTGTGGACCCTGAGTGGGATAGAAACTCCACAGGAAGACCAACAGAGCCAGCTAACCTGGAGCCCTAGAGCTCTCAGAGTCTGACCCACCAACCAAAGAATATACATGGGCTAGGCATTCCCGAACATATGTAGCAGATGTGCAGATTGACCTCCACATGGGTCCCAAACGACTAAAACCGGGGCTATCCCAGAAGCTGTTATCTGTATGTGAGATACGTTCTACTAGCTAGGACACATTGTCTGGTTTCAGTGGGAGAGAAAGCACCAAGCCTCACAAAGACTTGAAATCACAAGGTTACAGGGATACCTAGGGGCACCCCCACCCACTCAGAAGAGAAGGGGATGGGGGATAGTGGATGGGGGGAGTATTGTATGTGTGTGTGGGTAATTGGGAAGAGGGCAATGATCAAGATATATGTCATGTAAAGTGAATAATTTAAAAGAAATTTTTAAAATGTGTCCTTCTAACACACAGAGTGCTGTATGTATTAGCTCACAGCAATTTTAATGGTGTGGCCAAGGGCATTATAAGCTAAGCCAGACCAAATAGAATAGAGAGCCCTAGCCAAGGAGCCATTAACAAGTGATAGCTACAAGCAAAGGGAGAGTCAGTTTTCACTAACAGTGTTGCTACTGGTATGTAGACCAAGCTCCAATTGAAGGCAACACATCCAAGAATGTGTGGGTAGCACAAATTAGACTGCATGATAAATAATATAAAGAAACAAAGTCGGTTAGTAAAGGGGACATGGAACTGGAGGAAGCTTTGAGGTATGTGTTAATATGATCCATATTGCACAAAATTCTCAAAGATACAGAGACAAAGTGTTGAGCAGAGACTGAGTAAAGGCCATCCAGAGACTGCCCCACCTGGGGATCCATCTCATATACAGACACCAAACCCAGACACTATTGCAGATGCCAAGAAGTGCTTGCCGACAGAAGCCTAATATAGCTGTCTCCTGAGAGGCTCTGCCAGAGCATAGTCAATACAGAGGTGGATACTCATAGTCAACCATTGGACTGAGTGAGCATGAGGTCCCCAATGTAGGACTTAGAGAAAAGAGTTAGGAGTTAGTTAATGAAGGACAAGATGGGGTTTGCAACCCATAGAAACAATATCAACCAACTAGACGCGCCCACCACCCCCCAAGCTTCCAGGGACTAAACCACCAACCAAAGAGTGCACATGGAGGGTCCCAGAGCTCCAGATGCATATGTAGCAGATGATGGGCTTGTCAGGCATCAATGGGAGGAGGCCCTTGGTTCTGAGAAGGCTCAATGCCCTAGTATAGGAGAAAGCCAGGACAAGCAGGTGGGAGTGGGTGGGCAGGAGGTTGGGCACCCTCATAGAAGCAGGGGGAGAGAGGATGGGGAAGGAGATTCCACAGGGGAAACCTGGAAAGGGAATAACATTTGAAATGTAAATAAATAAAATATCCAATAAAAAAGAGAGAAATAGTTTTTCTTGGTATAAAATGAAGTTTTGTGATTAGAAATTGTATTAATTAGATTAATTGTATTAATTAGATTTGTGATTAGAAATTATATTTCTAAAAGACACAAAGAATTTTAATTAAATACCATATCTTATTGTAGGAAATCATGTAAAGATTTTTCAGTAGTGCCATGTCACAAGCTACACAACACTGCAATTCTCAAAACTGGGACATCAACCTCATTTGTGCCACTTGAGATTCTGTCTATCCCCTCTAATTACATCATTAAGTCAGACCTTAAGTAGACCCAAAGAGCATGCTTTTGTTTCCATTTGTGGATGTACATGCATGGACGGATGCTGAGATTTAAGCTCAGATATTATGACTGTTCTAGTAGACCCAGGTGTGGAAAAGAGATATCCAAAGACCACTATGTATCCTTCAACCTAAGACAAAACATCCTTACTTTTGGAATAACATTGCTGACACCCAAACAACACAGTAAAACTTTGAGAAATAATTTGTGAAGTACACAGTCAAATATTGAGAAATAATTTACTTGTTCTATTAAGTCCCTAAATTTAGGGAACCTTTAAACTATAGAATATTTATCTTGGTATGCCTGCATGGAGTATGATGAAGATGTGCTGTTGGTGGTGATGGTGATGTTGTTGTTGTTGTTGTTGTTGTTGGTGGTGGTGGTGGTGGTGGTGGTGGTAGTGGTAGTGGTTGTGATGGTGAAGACAATGTCAATGAAGTCAATGTTTAAGAACTTAAAACTTTGACAAATCAATTAATGTCTTGGCAATGGTAGGTATTGATTCATATGGCAAGGATGCTGATGCTGGAGGCCAGGAAAACCATAAGAAATCATCAGATGCTGGAGAAAGCCAATCTGTGTTATATAGTTGCAGAAAAATTGACCACGACAGTTTGTGGTAATTTGGAAGCTAGACGCTAAAAAGAACTATTTGATCTGTCAGCTGAGGCTTTCAGAAAGAGTATTGAAAATTCCAGCTGGCTTTTCATTTGCTGAGATGGAAGAAGAATGAAATGATCTAAAAATAGTGTTGCATTGTTTTCAAAGAATTTTGAGAAAATAATGTAAACCATTATGTGGAGAGGTAAAACTATATTCTACTTAGCAAGTATAATTTAATCAAAGTAATTAAAACCTAACTTTTTACAATGCCCTTTCTTAAGATGTCTGATATATGTAAACTAATTTTAATTAAATACTTATATGTATTCATTTATGAAAGTTCCCTCACATGCCTCAAAATAAAGAATATTTCTGTCTCTTAACTGTAGTTGAGGATGCAATTCCAGTGATAAGCAGCATCTCAATGATACCAATTTCAAGCATCACCCATTTGTGTATTTTCTATGTAGTACTAGGTAACAGAAATGAGACACTAAACCTGGCCTTTGTATTTTTCTTAAAAATAGTAGTCTTAAATATAAGACTATATTTTAGGGCTAGAAGAAACCATACTTTAAATCTCCCTTATATGATTGTGCTGTTCAAAATGCTTATGACATAATTTTCCTTTGATAGAATGAAGCCTATTAGGAGATTTATCACCAGTACCAGAAACCAGGAACTAGGAATATGTTAGAATTTGAATGATGCTGCTTCCAGTGTGGGAGACAAATGTCTTGACCCAAGCCATACACTGACATCTTCCTCTGTAGTGTGTGCTATTATCTGGTAATAGATGCTAAGGTATCAAATAGCTGACCCCTGTCTATTATGTTTGAGATTTAGTTAAAGCTTACCATTGGACCCAGTGTCACATTACACTCTGACTACTGCATGGTTGTGGCCCAATATAGACTTGGAATCACATTTGACCAACAGTCTGCCAGTCTTGGAGATATCTACTGAACACAGATCCCCCCTTTGTCATGTCAAACCTGATCACAGTTGTCAGAATGGTATCATTGTCTTAGAAGTGCTTTCTCATATTGGAGAAGGAAAAGAGCAGATATAGACTAAAAAGTAATGTTTATTAATGGTTGCCCATCATTTAGCAATGTCACTGAGATTATGAATTCCAAAATTGCTTGTTTGTGGTGTAAATATAAATATAGTAGATAAACAGAAGAATAGCATTAGAATATTCAAATATTCCATATCTACTCTCAAATACATTCATTGTTTATAAAGTAGAACAGGAGTAATCAATTGCTTAAGTCTACAGTCCTAAGAAGGCCCAGCAGGATGCCTGTTTCTGTACTGGTCCCTCACTGCCTGGCACCAAGCAAGTGTACTTTATACCTACTATGTGGAAATCTTGCTATGGGACCAAATGTTTTTAGTTTTAATGCTAAACATAGGCTGTGACTCATTTTTAAACTTGCATTTATAATTATAATAATAATGTTGACATGTAATGAGGTAAAGGCAGTTCCCTGTTTTCCTCAGTAGAATAGAGGTCTCTGTTCACATTTTTTTTTTTTATTTCTAAAAGACACTAAGATTCAAGTTTGAAACCGAAATGAGACTAATGTAACTGTGAAGGAAATAAAAAGTGGTGAGAATTATTCCTAGTAGATGGACTGTCAGAACGAAGATTGATTTGCTATTTGGAAGACCTGGAGAGCTCATCAAGCCCCACTTAAGTGTTTTATGTTCTATATAGGCTTAAGATGTTCTATCTATGTCCAGTGCACAAGGGAAAGTGATTCTTAAAGGCTATTTCAGAGAGGAAAATGAAGCTGCAAGGATTTCCTGTCATAAAAACCCAGAAAGGATGGCTTTGCTCTCAACTGTCACTCCAACACCCTCTCAAACATTTTGGCAGCCATTTCCTTCAGAGCTGTCAAAATGTGTCACTGATAACAGGTCTGCATCATAGAAGCAAAAGGGGATATTAAGAACTTAATTCTCAGTACTTGTCAGTTAGGGTGTCATGGGCAGTTTAAGGCAAGAACTCATTCAATTCCTCTTCATGTTTAACCAAGATCTTTGTGAAGTGTTGAGTTGTGAAATATGGATTGGGTATTCATTAAAGGTCTCTATAGCACTTCATGTTTTCATATTGCAAATTTTTTACAGCATTATAAGGCCAAACTTCATTATTTTCCAGTTCCTTAATACAGAGCTGGTAACCATACAGTCCATCTATATTTCCAGAGCCCCTACTTCACAGTGCTTCTAAGCACTGGTACTCAGATCGACAGGTTTCTAAAGCTGTGTCCTTCTCAGTCACTCATGATGCTTAAATCATGTTTGATGTCATATGGGCATTCAGGAGGCCTATTAAACTAGCCATAACCTTGTAGGTAAATAACATGATCATCATTATTCGCTAAGAAAAACAACAACAACAACAACAACAACAACAACAACAACAACAACAACACCCAACAGTTTCAGTCAGCATCCCTAGAAGGTAATGCAGTGAGACAGATTTCAGTAGTACTGTGGTGTGGCCTGTTATGAGTAGGAATTCTGCTGCCAGTAAAACTTTAATTTCATCCTCAACAGAAAATTATGTACTTTTTAAAAAATGTTATATATTTATTCTAAAGCCCTTGGGCATATGTACAGGAACACAAACAGCATTTACATATCTATTATCTATTAACTGACACTGCATTAGCCAGGCATTTGACACAATTAAGCAAATGCTTGACTGAACAGATGGGTCTTATACAGATCCCTTAGGACATGTCTACATTAACAGTGCCAAGGGGGGTTAATGCACCCATTTGGCATCTGTGTGTCTTGTCTCAGCAGCATATATACACCACTGCTTGGTACTGTTGCAAATGAATCCATTTTTGTCCTATTGGATTAAATATGAAAGAATTTTGTTTATTTCCAGTTTGTTTCAATTTTCCTATTTTCTGTCAAATATTTCTCCAATCTTAGGAGCTTCTAGTACAGATTTTCTTTAACTGGCCTATGAAAATTTGGTTTATTTGCTGTATCAAAGTAATAGGACACTTTTCTTAAACAAAACCCAAAGCTTTTAATTTTATGTGTCCATGTATGTTGTTTCTAATACTAGGAATTAACAGATAGAGGAGGAAATTAAAGGTGTCTCATATCTTAATAATTACAACATTAAAATACTCGAGAAAGAAAGTATGCATTCTTCATCAGAGTCTTCCATGACTTTGAAGGAAAGAGAAGATTCCAGAAACCAACACTGAACTTGAGTGAGTAGACTTCCTTTGCTACCAGTTCAATGTGCATAGTTTTTAAAAACCAATACCTAATATGCCTATAATTTTTTTTCATTACTAAGCCTCAGGTTTCCTTTAAAACTTTTTTCGACATGAACATAACATGGGAGAATGCATGCTTTGACAGAGTATATGCCACAGTAAAAAAGCTATACAATGAAACAAAATATAGGTAGTGAAACCCGTGGGGATAATATTATGTAATGCAACATGAACCTTATCCTTTGGATGTTATATAGTTCTATATATTTGATAAGCATAAGCCTCATAGTTTTCAAATAATTGCAACATGAAAATATATTATATTATATATACACTATCAAAAAACTATCTCAATAGCGTTCCAGTTATCCAAGGCAAGGAGGTATATTCAGCAAATGCAATTGTTCCGTGGTCTTGTTAAATCAGGCAAGAGAAATAAAAATTAGCTGACTTTTATTTCTCCTATAAAAAGACTTATTCAACATATATTTAAAAAAAACTATAATTGACATGTTAATTGGGAAATTTTTTACAATAGATTAATCTTTTTTAAACCTCCATTCACAACCTGTATATTTTTTATTCACTAAAAAGAACATGAATAAAAAGAAAGAGAATTCTTTTTAGAGCACCCATGAATAAATAAGCTGCTACAGAATCAGTTGATTGCATTGTCAATGATCTTACTTGTCAGAATATGACAATGTAATGAGATAAAGGTAAGATGTACTTTGTTTAAAAAGAATATTAAAATTTCTTAGCATACTAGCAATGTAATGTACAGTGTTAATTTATGTTGACTTTTAAAGCTTCTGCTATTGTTCATATAGATTACCTCAGAGTATCTTTTTTTTTTTTTTT
>NC_034594.1:116526249-116541682 GCF_900095145.1 Mus pahari | reverse complement strand
CCTGGAACTCACTCTGTAGACCAGGCTGGCCTCGAACTCAGAAATCCGCCTGCCTCTGCCTCCCAAGTGCTGGGATTAAAGGCATTCGCCACCACGCCTGGCCAGAATATATTTTCAATGGTAAAATTATTTAGATTAAATAAGTTTGTGGTTTCTCACTGCAGGTGGTCACATATGTGTGTATCTTGGTGGCTAATTGATTTAGGAAGACTCAGTCCACTGTCAGTGACAGTATTCCTTGTGCAGTGTTTCTAAAGCTACATAGGAAAGGGGCAAACTATCTGAAGCCAAACCACATAGACTGAATATATTCATTTCTCTCTGCCATTGACTATAGATTTGATGTCATTAGCTGCTTTAGTTCCTGCTTTGACTTTTGTAATTTCAGTGATTAACTTAAACCTCTAATTGTAAAGTAAATAAACTCTTTCCTCTTACAAGTTGATTTTGGTTAGGATGTTTGCCACAGCTACAAAATCAAAATAGAATAGTTACCATATAATAAATACCATTTAGCATTTTGCTTTCCTAATTAAAAGTACATTAAAAACTTCTAATTTTGTGCCTTTATTTATATAGTTTCCAATGCTGGACTGTAATATATAGAGGAAGTAAATAATAGCAGCTCACATCTTAATAAAAATAATAAAGACTTAAACATTAAAATATTCAATAAAAGAAGTATTTTTTCTTCAGCCGATATGTTCAAAAATATCTGCATGTTTTACACACACATAAAGACACACACACACACACACACACACACACACACACAGGCATGCCACACCCAACAATTCTTATCTGTTTGTTGTTGTTGACTGGGATTAAGTTGTTCTTTCATGGAATGGTTCAAATGTTGCCATTAGAACATAAGACCTAGCATCATATTTAGCTAGGTAAATTGCAACAAGCATAGTAAATCTTATTAACGCTGTATGGAAATTATATGTGTGATTTACTTTAACAAAGTATGACTAGAGTTCTGCTAAGGTTCATTGTACAGTTCATGCTGTAATACTGCATGCTGTTACTCGTTTGTGAAAGGTAAAATTAGATGACTTAATAAAAAAGAGTAGAATAGTGGTCACTGGGTATTGGAACAGATAAGGTAGTGAGAAGATGGATAGAAGTTAGAGATCAAACAGGGTCCAGCCTGGCCTTGTAAGTGAGAGAATGACTTGGTTCCTACCCATGAGTCAGAGCCAGCAGGCATGGCTGCTGTGGGTGTAAGGCTTGTTTGTATAATAATGCATATATTTTATGTTCCTACCTCAAGAAATATCCTCCCTGTTAGCATTAATGACTCCGATAATCAGAAAGCATACAGACAGAGTCTGGGATGCGAAGGTGTGGCTAAAGTCTCAACAGAATGGTAAAAGCTGGGAACTTCAGGACAGCCCTTAAGGCTGAGGGAAAGAATTCTAGAGACATGGGTTTAAACTATATATAACTTCTTTTTAAAAAAGGATTCATTATGAATTATATGGGGAGTTTTACTGATCTAAAGGAATAAAAGCAGCTATGCTGTGTGCCAACTTGTCAGGAGGATACTAAGGAAGGAGAGAAAGATTTAGGGAATGGTGACAACAGGAGATCCTACCCAGATACTTTTTGTTGTTATTTATGCTTACAAAAACAGACAGATTCCTGAGTTCACAGTCAACCTGGGAAAGATTATGGCTAGGCCCAAGTGTGGTAGAAATGGCAATTTCAGGACTGGGTCCCACCCAGCTAGCTTATCCTCTAAGCTTAACAGACACAGGCAGATCACAGAATTATTTTGCAATGTTAAAAGAAAATGTATGCTTGCTGTCTCCTAAGTATTAAGGGGCTGAGATCATAGGGTGCTGATTTATAGGAAAATCAAAAGGAATTTTTAAGTAAATGACTGAATGGATATGGAAAATAAAAACAAACAAACAAAAACTGGCAGTCAAGAACTAATGCTAAGGGTGAGGATGAATTAGTTCTAGGATACTATAGTAGAATAGATAATTCATGTCATAGAAAACTAGTAAAAAATTTCAAAATAGCTGGAAAAGTCCATGGTTCTTGTCTTTGTTAGGGTTTCCATTGCTGTAAAGAGACACCATGACCAAGGCAGCTTTTATACGGACAATATTTAATTGGGGTTATCTTACAAATTCTGAGGTTCAATAATCTATTATCATCATGGTGGGAAGCATGGCACTTCCAGGCAGGAGTAGTGCTGGAAGAGCTCAGAATTCTACTTCTTCTTCTGAAGGCATCAGGAGAAGACTAACTTCCAGGCAGATAGGAGGAAGGTATCTCAAAGTCTACCTCAACAGTGACACACTTCTTTCTACAAGGCCACACCTCCTAATAGCGCCACTCCTCGAGTGAAGCAAATTCAAACCGCCATAGTTTCCATTCTGTGCAAGTAAATAAATGCTTAAGAGATAGAAATATTAATTACCTTAATTAAATTTTAACAAATATATGCGTGTATTTAATTATATTGTGCCACCATCATAGATGCATGGCATATATTAAGTAATGGTACAAATGGAAAAAAGTTAAAACCCATTTTCAAATGATTAAAACTCAAGGTACATATCTTTAAAAAGTCACTTGATTTCTGGATGCTGAGGCCAAACCTCATGAAACTGTTTCCCTAGAGCTTCAGTAGGCCATCCAGGCAGAGCAGAGCTATCAGTGCCAAAGCCAGGCATAGACAGGCACAGTGGCCCAAACTACCCAGAGAGCACAGGCATTCAGTTATCTGACCTTCTGCCTGCCCAGAAAATACATCAGTGTCAGTCAAGGCTGGGAGGTAAAGTCAGAGCTTCCTGAACTCAGCCTCTCAAGTAGTTCCCCACAGATGCCAGCTGGCCTCTCCGGGATCCAGTGATTGGCTTAGGCCACCTTCTGCTGTTCTCCCTGTGTTCTCATTTACATGGTCCCATATCTCATACTTAATGAGGTATAGGCAGGGATGAAACAATATACATGTCCTTTCTTTTAGGGCTTATCTAAGTTACTAGCTTGATATAATATGTGAACTAAATATATTTTATTAATTTACTCAAATTTATTTACTTTGTTTTCCTACTGCAAAACAGTTCAAATGTGAACCACAGATCAGGTTAATTTCAGAATAATTATGATTGTATTTGATTTCAGGAGAGAAATGCAATCTTCATTTGCACATTTTGTGAAATATTGGAAAGAAACTGTTTCCCACACTTTGCTCCAGAAAATGTCTATTATGAACACCAAAATCCACTTCCTGATAGGAATATTTTGACAGATAATTATTGATTGCCATAGGTGGATAGATATTGGTCATATGCAAATTTTGGGAGGAATTTGGCATAATTAGAGGAGTTTCTCAAAGGAATCCATAACAAACCCTGTGAAGTGTAACTGTGAAAAGAGTTTCTCTGGTGGTCAGAAATACTACTGGCTTTAATAAATCATTTTGCATCATTTACATAAACCTGGAATAGAGGTAGGGAGGGGTAGAGAGAAAGAAAGAGAGAGAGAAAGAGAAAAAGAGAGAGAAGTAGTGGTCATTTAAGAGTTTAGGGACATAGTCTTACCTGATTTTTATAGTAGTTATGTGATAAACCCTTAAAATTTCTTTCTTTTTATTGTTGAATATTTTCTTTATTTACATTTAAAATGTTATCCCCTTTCCTGGTTTATGTCCCTCCTGGAAACCTCCTATCAGATTCTCCCTCCTCCTGCTTCTATGAGGGTATTCCTTTATTTCTAATAAGCTTCATACATTCCCTAAGATTAAATTTGAGAAGAAAATTGCCATACTGTAAAAGTTGAAAAATCCTTAATTTTTAGTGGAAATGAGTGTTCTCCTGGATAGTCATGATTACCAAATCTGTTCTATAAATGTGATCAACTAAAATCAAGCAGATTAAACTTGCCCACAATGTATTAGCTGACAGCATCATACAATGAATTTTCACCCTTGGTCTTAATTACTGTAGGATATTCTCAACTATTTACAGGGTAAGTCAAGTCAACAATTTCTTCAGAATTATTGAGTAATTTGGAAAGAGTAAAAGAAATATCTGCAAATTTATTTTAGCAAAAGATCCTGCCAGTGAGATAATGTTGGATCAGTGGTAAACAGAGTTATGTAGTCTTTGTTCTTCTAGGCAAACCATGGTGAAATATTTTTTTTCCATAGGTTAAATTAGATGAATTCTACCTTCATATGTTCCACAAAGCCATCAAATGCTTACCAGAATAAAATAGAAGTCTATAAAGTCTAATTTTTAAAATTAATTTTCTTAATATCCACAAAACAAATGATTTACACCGATTTCTTAATAAGTTTGCATTTGGTGTATGAATGAATAAATGCATAGCAGTAGGATTATGTAGTAAATCCTAGTATAGTGCTTAGGCTGCTGATGATTTGGTGTCTTATTTGAGGATCTTGAAATCTGATATATTGAACTTATCATTAAATCATATGCCTCCTTCATCTCTTTTGATGTAATGTCCTTAACACATTTTATTTCTGTCTTGATTCTTTGTGCTGAGAGTTCACAGTGAATATTTTTGCGAAGATGTCTGTGCTTGAGCCAGAGGCTTTGGGAGTTTGTGAATGTATGTGCATGTATAGATCACTGAAATCCAAGGATTATAATGATATAACACAAAGGACAATGCGATGATGGGAAGAGCAGCAAGCTGCAGGCCTCAAGTAAATGTTCTTTGAGGAATCCAGACTTGTAGCTGTGGTTCAGTAAGAGAATCATTAGACAGCTATTCTCTAGGTCGAAAAAAAATATCCAATTCTCTCCCCAACTTCTTTGTTTTCTTTTTTCTACATTATTATTTTAAATTAGATATTTTCTTCATTAACATTTCATATGCTATCCTGAAAGTCCCCTATAAACTCCCCCTGCCCTGCTCCCCAAACCACCCACTCCTGCTTCCTGGCCCTGACATTATACTGTACTGGGGCATATAATCTTCACAAGACCAACACCCTCTCCTCTCAGTGATGGCCAATTAGGCCATCTTCTACTACATATGCAGCTAAAGACACGAGCTCTGGGAGTACTGGTTAGTTCATATTGTTGTTCCTCCTATAGGGTTGCAGACCCCTTTTGCTCCTTGCATCCTTTCTCTAGCTCCTCCATTCGAGGCTCTACGTTCCATCTAATAGATGACTGTGAGCATCCACTTCTGTATTTGCCAGGCACTGGCATAGACAGCTATATCAGGGATTGCAAGCTGGTATAACCACTCTGGAAATCAGTCTGGCGGTTCCTCAGAAAATTGGACATAGTACTACTGGAGGATCTAGCAATACCTCTCCTGGCCATATACCCAGAAGATGCTCCAACTTGTAATAAAGACATATACTCCACCATGTTCATAGCAGCCTTATTTTTAACAGCCAGAAGCTGAAAAGAACCTAGATGTTCCTCAACAGAGGAATGGATACAGAAAATGTGGTACATTTACACAATGGAGTACTACGCAGCTATTAAAAACAATAAATTCCCCTAACTTCTTTTAATCTGCTTTTTAAAATCACCAATTCTTTTCATTCTAAAGCTATAGGTCTTGCTTACCTGATCCACATTAATAAGCTGCTACATTTTGTTCTAAGTTTCTTACTTCCTTTCCATGTTTTGTACTTCCTCCACAGTGATCACTTTGAACAGTAAAATTACCAGGTAGTTGACTAAAATACCACTGCTACAATTTTCTCAGATTACCATTGCTTAAATCTCTTTTAAGTGTCATAGTTTGTGCTCTTTTAAATATATTAGTCTGTGATGTTATACATTATTTATTCATATCAATAGTTTTTATTCATTAGATAAGAATTCTTGTTTTCATTTTTTACAGTTCATTAAGTGAAAGGCTTTTAAAACGGAGAGAACTTACACAAGACCTTTGGAGATTCAGAATCAAACAATCTAAAAAGTTTGCAAACTAGGTAAGAGCTTAAACATAAATTAAAATAAACACAGATGTTATAGTTGATATACAGAATTCTACAGTCTTCCTAAAAGTGTTTAATGAAACATGTGGATCAAAAATACTTTCTCTGTGGAAATAATATGCATTAAAATAATGAAGAAGGATGAAGTGTATATGAACCTTGGAGCAATATATTTAAAGTGGTAAAAGATGCAGACATGGGAAATAATGAAAGTGCCTTTATAGGAGGGCACGCCAAAGTGAACTTGGTAAATGGCCACTGTGCTATGTGTATATTTATACTCCATCTTTCCCTCTGATTTAAGGAGAAGGGGCTGAAGGAGCCTAGGGGATTTGCAGCCCCTTGAAGGGAACAACAGTGTCAAATGTTCAGACCCCCAGATCTCCCGGGGACTGGACTACCAACCAAAGAACACACATGGAGCAACCCATGGTGCTGGCCGCATGTGTGACAGAGTATGTCCTTGTTGGACATCAGTGGGAGGAGAAGCCCCTGGACTGAGTGTGTTTGATGCCCCAGTGTAGGGGAATGCTAGGGCAGGAAGACATGAGGGAGTAGGTGGTGGAGCAACCTCATAGAGGCAGGGGGAGAGGTATGGGATAGTGGGTTTCTGAAGAGAAGACCTAAATAGAGGAAAATATTGGGAATGTAAATAAAGAAAATATCCAAATAAATAAATAAATAATGTCTTCACTGATTACCATCAGGAAAAAAAGGTACTTTATTATTCAAAACATAGCTTAAATCTTATAATCACCTTTTCTTTCTTTTTCATTTCCTTTTTAAAAAATGGATATTTTACTTATTTGCATTTCAAATGTTATCCCTTTCCCACACTTTGGTCTTCTTTTTTTCTTGAGCTTCACATAGTCTGTGAATTGTATCTTGGGTATTCCAAGCTTTAAGGCTAATATCAACTTATCACTGAGTACATACCTTGTGTGTTCTTTTGTGACTTAGTTACCTCATTCAGGATAATTTTTTTATTGGATGTTTTTTATTTACATTTCAAATGTTTTTACCTTTCCAGGTTCCCCCTTTGGAAACTCCCTATCCCATCCTCCTTCTCCCTGGCTCTATGAGGGTGCTCCCCCACCCACCTATCCACTCCAGTCTTTTTGCTGTGACATTCCCCTACACTGGGGCATCGAGCACCCTCAGTCCCAAGGGCCCCTCCTCCCACTGATGTTCAACAAGGCCATCATCTGTCACATATGTGACCACCACCATGTGTATTCTTTGGTTGGTGGTCCAGTCTCCTGTAGCTCTAGGGGGTCTGGCCTGTTGACACCGTTCCTCCCTCCATGGGGCTACAAACCTCCTCATCAATTTCAGTACCTTCTCCATCTGTTCCATTGGGAACCCTTTGCTCAGTCCAATGGTTGGAAGCAAACATCCACTTCTGTATTTGTCAGGCACTGGCAGAGCCTCTTAGGAGACAGCCATATCAGGCTTCTATCAGCAAGCACTTTCAGGCACCCACAATGCTGTCCAGGTTTGGTGACTGTATATGAGATGGAGGTGGTGTAGTCTCTGGATGACCTTTCCTTCAGTCTCTGCTCCACACTTTGTCTCCATATTTCCCCTTGTGAGTATTTTGTTTGCCCATCTAAGAAGCACTGAAGCATCCGCATTTTGGTCTTCCTTCTTCTTAGGCTTCATATGCTATAAAACTTCTGGACATATACCCAAAAGATGCTCCATATGTAATAAGGACACATGCTCCACTATGTTCATAGCAGTCATATTTATAAAAGTCAGAAGCTGGAAACAACGCACATGTCCCCCAACAGAAGAATGGATACAGAAAATGTGGTACATTTGCACAGTGAAATACTACTCAGCTGTTAAAAACAATGATTTCATGAAATTTGCAGGCAAACAGTGGAACTTCAAAATATCCTGAGTGAGGTAACCCAAGATACAATTCAGAGAACACATGAAGCTCAAGAAGAAGATAAACCAAAAGTCTTTAGGTCCATCTTAGAAGATGTAACAAAATACGGAGCAAATACGGAGAGAAAATGTGGAGCAGAGGCTGAAGGAAAGGCCATCCAGAGATTGCCCTACCTGGTGATCCATGCCTTATACAGTCACCAAACATGAAAAATATTGAGGACGCCAAGAAGTGCATGCTGACAGGATGCAGCTGTCTCCTGAGAGTCTCCTGAGAGCCTGACATATACAGAGGTAGATGCTCACAGCCAACCATTGAACTGATCAAGGGGTCCCCAGTGAAGGAGTTTGAAAAAGGACTGAAGGAGCTAAAGGGGGTTGCAACCCCATAGAAAGAACAATAATATCCACCAAACAGAACTCCCAGGGTCTAAACCACCAACCAAGGAATACACATAGAGGGACCTATGGCTCCCACATGTATAGCAGAGGATTAACTTGTTGGACATCAATAGGAGAACATGACCTTGGTCCCCTGAAGTTTTGATGCCCCAATGTAGGGAATGTAAGGGAGGTGAGTCAGAAGTGGGTACACCCTCATAGAAGCAGGAGGAAGAAGCATGGGATAGGGTGTTTCTGGGGATGAGGGAATCAGGAAATGTAATAACATTTGAAATGTAATTAAATAAAATATCCAATAAAAATAACCCAAAAATAAATAAATAAAGAAAATATCATCCTGAGTGAGGTAACCCAGTCACAAAAGAACACACATGATAAGTGGATATTAGCCTAAAATTTCGGAATGCCCAAGATTCAATTCACAGGATGATATTAGGTCTATCTGTAGTGGATCATGTGTCCTTGTTATATGCTGGAGCATGTTCAACATCCTTTGTCATCAGGAAATGCACATCAAAACGACCCTGACATTCTACCTCACACCAATTAAAATGGCTTAGTTTAAAAACTCAGTTGACAACATATGCTAGCAAGGATGTGGAAAAAGAGGAACACTCCTCCATCACTGGTGGGATTGCAAGCTGGTACAACTACTCTGAAAACGAGTCTGGCGGTTCCTCAAAAAATTGGACATAGTACTACCTGAGGACCCAGCTATACCACTCCTGGGCATATGCACAATCACCTTTGCAACCACACCTTTTAATTTTGATCTTTCCTATATGTTTTTAAATTATTTCATGGAGGAGATATCATAATGAAATTTACCTCATATTGGTTGGAAACAATTCTATCATTATCAAGGTTCAATGCAGGCTCAGTACGCTGTGGTAAGCCTGAGATGTATTGAAGGAATGAAATCTGAGAATTGAGAGTGCTATGATGTAGAGAGCATAGGCATTGGGATATTTTATAAGAAATTACTACACTGTAATTATAAAAGTGTTCCTAATAGTTCTTGAACATTTTATAATAAATGGCATAGTGTGTTTCAAATTAATGAGTATTAAAATTATACAGTACCCATAGTTAAATAATGTTCAGCCCGTCAATATTGCCATATTTATAATGATTTCATCTCAATAAATGTGCATAATTTCTTTTTGATTCAAAGGAAATAGTATCATAATTTTTATTCTTTGGCAGAATTTTATAGAATCTAGAGACACTCTGCTATAAAGATCTGCAGAGATTACACAATTGCAAGTCCAATTTTACTCAGTTCCTTGGAGACCAACTATTGAAAATGAAAGTGTCCTTTTCTTCTTTTCTTTTTTTTTGAGATTATAATATATTTATATCATTTTATTTTATTGAAATAGATTTTATAAAATTGAATTAGACATAATATATGCTGATTATATATTTTCTTCCTCAAACTTTTCTAGATCTTTCACATATACCCTCCTATCTTGGTCCACACCTTTTCTGTTTTTCAGTAGAAAATAATCAGGCCTCTAAGGGAAAACACATAAAATATATAACATAATTTAATACAACATATTATAATAATATAATATGATAACATTATAGTGTAAAAGGCACAAGAACAAACACATCACAGTAGGACCATACACACAGAAGGAACAGTGGAACAATCCAGACTGAAATGTGTCTTTAAGAATTCTGCAATGTAATAAACTGTTAACTTTGCAAGATGAACACACATGTATATGTATGTGAACACACATACACACTTGCACATGCATGTACACACACATTTCTTAGAGAAATTATATTATACAGCTCACCTTTTGAACTCTGTCAGTTTAGAAGTTTATTGGCATCTATAGTAGTTCCTTTCACATATTAGTAAATTCTGGTCATCTGCAGGCACTCCTCACATGAGTAGAATTTTTATTTAAATTCAGAACTACTGACCATGTGCTCTCTGTAAATTATGGTTCTTATTGATTTTAACCAGTCATTCACAATTCAAGAAATGATTTTCTTATTTATTTATTTATCATTTTATTTGCTTACATTTCAAATATTATCCTCCTTCCTGGACTCCTCTTCATAAATCCCCCACCTCAATGCCTTTCCCTTTGTCTCTGAGGGTGCTCCCTCCCCCACCCAACTTGCCTTACCCCTCTAGCATTCTCTTTCTCTGGGGACATCAAGTCTGAAAAAGACCAAGTGCCTCCCTTCCCACTGATGCCAGATGAGGCAATCTTCTGTTACATATGTAGCAGGAGCCATAGACCCATCCATGTATATTCTTTGGTTGATGGTTTATCCCTGGGAGCTCTGAGGCCTCTGGCTAATTGATACCATTATTCTTTCTGTGGGGTTGCAATCCCTTTCATCTCCTTTAGCCTTTCCACTCATTCTTCCCTTGGTGTCAGTGGGCTCAATATGATGGTTGGCTGTCAGTAACTGCATCCATCTTTGTCACGTGCTGGCAGAGCCTCTCAGAAGACAGCCATACCAGGCTCCTGTCTGCAATCATATCTTGGCATCAGCAATAGTGTCAGGGTTTGTCTATGGATGGATCTCATGGTGAGGTGGTCCCTGGATGACCTTTCCTTTAGTCTCTGCTATACTTTTGTCCTGCATTTCCTTTAGACAGGGACAATTCTGGTTTAATTTTTTTTTTTTAGATGGGTGGATGGCCACATCTCTCTCCTGGGTGCAAGATCTGTCTATGTACTGGAGGTGGTCTCTTCAGGTTCTATCTACCTGCTGCTGGGGAGCTTTGCTAATATCATTCCCATTGGATCCTGGGGCGGGGGGGGGTCTTGTATTACTGGCTTCTGGGACTTTCTTGTGGTTTTTCAAGTTCCCTACTGCCCACTGCTACTTAATTTTATCCATTCTCCTGGTCCACTGGACTTGGACTTCTCTCCTTTCTCTTCCTATATCTGGTGCTGTCGTACCATTTTTTTTTTCTCTCCCTCCCCTTTGCCACCCAGGTGTCTCTCTCTCCCTCTACCTTCCATGATTATTTTATTCCCATTCTAATTTTACATGGGTTTGAAGCAGCCAGAATTTGGCCTTCCTTCTTGCTAAGCGTCATAGCTTCATATGGTCTTTGAGTTGTATTGTGGGTATTGTGAGCTTTTGGGCTAATATCCACTTATCAGTGAGTACAAACAATGCATGTCCTTTTGGGTCTGTGTTACCTCACTCAGCATGATATTTTCTAGTTCCAGCCATTTGCCTACAAAGTTCGTTAAGTCGTCATTTAGTACGCCATTGTGTAAATGTATCACATTTTCTGTATTCATTCTTCTACAGAGGGAAATCTCAGTTGTTTCCAGCTTCTGGCTATTTTAAATAAGGGTGCTATGAACATAGTGGGACACATGTCCTTGTTTTAACTTGGAGCATCTTTTGGGTATGTGCCCAGGAGTGGTATGGTATAGCTGGATCCTCAGGTAGAGCTATTTTGGTTTTCCTGAGGAACCACCAGATTGATTCCCAACACAACTTTTTTTTTTTCAAGTTTCAAGAATAGAAACCAAAGGTAAGGAGGGTAACATAAAACATTCCAATAAAAAAATATCTACTGGAACCTTTCCACATAAGTTCTTATCAGAATTACTTAAAGATGCATATTAAACATTTTTTGTACTCTGTGTCTAAAATTTTAGTGAAAGTAATAAAATATGTCAGATTCCTCTTAAACTTGAGAATATTGAATTGTTTGCAGTCCTAAAGAGAAATGAGTGGGAGTTCTTTGTAATTACAGATTTTTTTGTACAACACAGTGTTTTACTGGTGAAACTTTGATTGTCCTTTGCAGAAAATGCAAATCACATGCTTGATAATTATTTAAAGTAGTTAGAAATTAACTTTACTGAAACTGTAATTAAGTTTTAAATACACGTAGACATATATTCATTGTTTAGCCACACAAATATATATATCTCTTTTAAAAAGTGTAATTGGTCATTTTTGCTGATGAAGGCACACAGGTCTTTACACCTCTTAATTCAAAGCTTCCTTTAACTTCTGTTTTCCTCTTAGTAGTAGGTAGCATTTACTGAGCATCTAATTTGCTAAGCTATTTCTTTGTCCAGTTTTCATTGTCATCTTGACGTAGGTTAGAGGCACTGGGAAATGGGAACTTACATTGAAGATGTGCTTACTTCAGCTCTGCCTGTGGCAATGTCTTTTTTCCCCCCAATTTTTATTAGGTATTTTCTTTATTTACATTTCAAATGCTATCCTGAAAGTCCCCTACACCCTCCCCCTTGCTCCCCTACCCACCCACTCCCCCTTCTTGGCCCAGGTGTTCCCCTGTACTGGGTTATATAAAGTTTGCAAGACCAAGTGGCCTCTCTTCCCAATGATGGCCTACTAGGCCATCTTCTGCTACATATGCAGCTAGAGACACGAGCTCTGGGGGTGCTGATTAGTTCATATTGTTGTTCCACCTACAGGGTTGCGGCCCCCTACAACTCCTTGGGTACTTTCTCTAACTCCTCCACTGGGGGCCCTGTGTTCCATCCTATAGCTGAATGAGCATCCACTTCTGTGTTTGCAAGGCACTGGCATAGCCTCACAAGAGACAGCTATATAAGGGTCCTTTCAGCAAAATCTTGCTGGTGTATGCAATAGTGTCTGCATTTGGTGGCTGATTATGGGATGGATCCCTGGGTGTGGCAGTCTCTGGATGGTCCATCCTTTTGTCTCAGCTCCAAATTTTGGCTCTGTAACTCCTTCCGTGTGTGTTTTACTCCAAGTTCTAAGAAGTAGCAAAGTGTCCACACTTTGGTCTTTGTTCTTCTTGAGTTTCATGTGTTTTGCAAATTGTATCTTGGGTACTCTAAGTTTCTGGGCTAATATCCACTTATCAGTGAGTACATATCATGTGAATTCTTTTGTGATTGGGTTACCTCACTCAGGATGATACCCTCCAGATCCATCCATTTGCCTAGTAATTTCATAAGTTCATTGTTTTTAATAGCTGAGTAGTACTCTAAGTGCCTTCATCAGGTCTGCCTCTGCCAATACCTTTTGAGAAATTTTTTTTATTGATGATCAATGTGGGTGGACCCAGTTCACTGTGAGAATCTAGATTACATTCATGAACTGAAATAGAAAGCTAACTAACCATTTGCCAGAGATTCATCCAGAGACCAATCTAGTAATCTATGTTCATCCATGGTTCCTGTTTCAATCTTGTCTTAAATGTCCTCAGTGATAACTTGCTAACCTGCGAGTATAAGATGAAATAAAACTTCTCCTCCTTGAAGTTGCTTTTTGTTTTGGTATTTACCACATACAATAAAAATAGAAAGCTAGGGACTGGAGAAATGGCTCAATGATTAAGAGCACTGACTGTTCTTTCAGAGGTCCTGAGTTCAAATCCCAGCAACCACATGGTGGCTTATAACCATCTGTAATAGAATCTGATGCCCTTTTCTGGTGTGTCTGAAGACAGCTACAACGTACCCATATGAATAAAATAAATAAATCTAAAAAAATAGAAAGCTAGAACTCTTATTTAATAAGTTCATTATCAAATCTCATCAGGAAAATAATAATTAATAAATAATAATAATTCGCCTATTCCCACTTGCTTCTATAAGTGGAATAATTATAGGAATACTTTTAAATTTTGTCCTCATTTGACCCTATAATGAGCCCCAAAGTGATTGCTAGAGGTATCGGTTATATATTAAATACTCATATAATCCTATGAGACTTACCAGCCCCAACCACCTTATAAGCCTAAACTTCTAAAATAAATATTTGAAAATAAAGTACTAGTCATTATTATAAAAGACTGAACTATGGAATTCCTATATCCTCAAATTATCCCTAAAAGAGTAACTATATAGCAATAATTTTACTACTCAAGATAATAATAATTTTGGGAACATTCTTAAGAGAATTAACTGGGATTTTAAAATATATTAAAAATAATTAAAAGTTATTATTCATATAATAATATACTAAAAAGTGAACCACATTTTAACTATTTATTACATGTCAAAATTATAAATCATATTTTGATCTATTTTTTTCATTTTAATTATCCCTTTTTATTTGACAGATTCTTTCAAACTAGATCAGGCTACCACTAAACTTTTCATTCTTTTGCCTCAGTCTATAAGTAAGTAGTACACCAATCATAAAGTCCATCTGGTAGAACTCAGTATTCTGTATAATTTCTTTCAGGGGAGATGCCTTTTACATGCTACCCGAAATACCTATCTTGCTGTTTAAAATGAATGCTATAATTGACTGTTTGTGATAAAAGAAAATAGAGGGAATCAAGTTCAGAAATACTTCTATTCATAGTTCACATTCAAACAAAATCCTAGGCTTAAGAATTGGCCTTTGGATCCAGCACCTTTCCCACCTGAGGAGAAGTGTCCACCCGGGAGAGGTCTCAAGGCCTGAGCTGGTAGGAGAGCCATCTTAGCTCTGGTGCATTTCAGGGGAAAGGGCAGCCAGCAGAAGTGACACAGTGGCTGGGACAGACTCCATTTCTGGCTCAAGACATCCAGCACCTTTCCCACCAGAGGAGAGGTGTCTGGCCAGGAGGGATCTCAGTGCCTGAGCTGGTAAGAGAGCCATCTTTGTCATCTTTGCTCCAGTGAGTTGCCCAGAGAGGGCAGCCTGCAGAAGCAACACAGCTTCTGGGAAAGATCCTGTTTCTGTCTCTAGACATACTAGCACATTCCCCGCCAGAGTAGAGGTGACTGCCTGGGAGGGCTCTCACTGCCTGAGCTGGTTGGGGAGCCATCTTTGCTCCAGTTTGCCTAGGCTCCAGTCTGCACTGGTGAGAGTGTGGACCACAGAAGCTACAGAGCTTTGGGACAGACAGAAGCAACCTAGCTTCTGGGACAGACCCTGTTTTGGGCTCCAGAAATTTGGGCACCTTCCTCACCAGAGGAAAGGCAGCCACCTGTGAGGGCTGTCTGCCAGAGCAGGTGAGAGAGTAATATTGTGTCCAGGGTCCCTCTGTGGCTAGTCTGTGCAGGTGAGTGAATAAACTGCAGAGGCAACACATCTGGGACAGGCCCTGTTTGGGGCCTACATCTTCAGCCAGGAGGGAGAACTAAACACCAGACCTCTGTGCACCTTCCCTGCTAGAGGAGAGCTTGCCTGCAGAGAATAATCTGACCATGAGATTAAGAAGAGAGCTGGACTCCCAGGACTGCTGAC
>NC_034594.1:116519986-116521747 GCF_900095145.1 Mus pahari | reverse complement strand
GCCATCATTGGGAAGAGAGGTGCCTTGGTCTTGCAAACTTTATATGACCTAGCATAGAGAATGCGAGGGCCAAGAAGTAGGAGTGGGTGGGTATGGGATCAGGAGCCAGGGTAAGGTATAAGGAACTTTCGGGATAGCATTTGAAATGCAAATAAAGAAAATATCTAATAAAAAAACATAAAAAATTTTACCTTTGAAGATGGAGAATTCACTGGATGTCTGTCGAGTGGTTCCTTACTTCTGGAACACAATAGTTGTTAATGATAATGTACTGAGGTGACCATGCACATTCTTGTTTTCCTGAATAGGACCTATGGGACTATCAATTTGTTCATGAATAATGTGCCTATTTTTCTCTAATGACAACCTTCATATCACATTAGAGAGTAAGAGCTGTAGTCCTGACTGTCTACAGCACAAAAAGCCTTTTCTACTGAAGCCAATATAAATGTATATAATATAGACACAGATCTACAATGGATTCACTGTGGGACTTTTAAACTAGCTGTATAGCTATAGTGTCAGTAGTCAGAAGATGGACGATCAACTAATCATAGACAAAACAATGATGAATGCTTATTGTCTACTCTAAAACTTTAATTTTTGGTGACTGTAGGATGGTTGAAAATGACATTTTCACTTAAGAAATATTAGCCTGTCTAAAATATGGAAAACAAATTGTATAAAAGTGAACTTAATGGCTGCATGTGTAGAAGTTACTTTTTAGCCCAAAAGTCTAGAAGAAAAAGAATAATTCCCTGAGCTGAACATGGGAATGGCTCATGTACACAAGACAGAAAAGAGTTAGAACTTCATCAAAACAGGCAGAGATGTTGGTGGCAATTTGATGGGAGGTTTTCTTTCTTTTCTTTTTTTTTTTCTGTCTTAATTATTTTTTATGTACATTATATATTTATTTTTATTTTATTTATATTTTAAATGTTATCCCCCTTCCTCGTTTCCTGTACTGGCTAGCTTTGTGTCAACTTGACACAGCTGGAGTTATCACAGAGAAAGGAGCTTTAGTTGCAGAAATGCCCCCATGAGATCCAACTGTGGGGCATTTCCTCAATTAGTGATCAAGGGGGAAAGGCCCCTTGTGGATGGGACCATCTCTGGGCTGGTAGTCTTGGATTCAATAAGAAAGCATGCTGAGCAAGCCAGTAAAGAACTTGCCTCCATGGCTTCTGCATCAGCTCCTGCTTTCTGACCTGCTTGAGTTCTAGTCCTGCATCCTTTGGTGATCAACAGCAGTATGAAAATGTAAGCAGAATAAACACTTTCCTCCCCAACTTGCTTCTTGGTCATGATGTTTGTGCAGGAATAGAAACCCTGACTAAGACAAATTGGTACCAGTAGTGGGGTATTCCTGTGACAAACTGATCATGTTTTGGGGAGGACTGTGGAAGGACTTTGGAACTTTGTGACAGAAGATCCATTCGGTGTTAAGAGTTCTGTGAGATGTCGTGTAGGAGCTCAGAAGATATGTTTGAGAACAGTGCAGAAGATGGAGGCCTGGCTTGTGAAATTTCAGAGGGAAAATTAGAGACTCTTTTCAGGCCCATTGTTATCTTGATTGTGAAGATTCTGTGGTTCTGGTTAGCTGGGNCTGAAGAATCAGCTGTGATTAACAAGATACCAGAACTACTAAAGTGAAACCTTTGTATTACTGGGACTATTGATGCTGGTTAGCTGGAGCTANGAAATTAGCAGTGATTAAGAAGAGACCAGCATCACTGAGGTGACATCTGGAAAGTGTTT
>NC_034594.1:116515422-116519726 GCF_900095145.1 Mus pahari | reverse complement strand
CCTCCATGGCTTCTGCATCAGCTCCTGCTTTCTGACCTGCCTGAGTTCCAGTCCTGCATCCTTTGGTGATCAACAGCAGTATGGAAATGTAAGCCGAATAAACCCTTTCCTCCCCAACTTGCTTGATGGTCATGATGTTTGTGCAGGAATAGAAACCCTGACTAAGACAGTTCCCCTCTGCAAATACCCTATCCCTTCTCCCCCCTTACCCTGCTTCTAGGAGGGTGCTTCCCCACCCACCTACCCACTTCCACCTTACTGCCCTAGCATTCCTCTACATTGGGGCATCAAGCCTTCATAGTACCAAGGACCTCCCATCGATGGGAGGTTTTCATACTGATGATTGGTGAGCATTGAGTGTGTAGGTGGTGAGGCAAAGGGATGAGAAAAAGATGGTTTGTAGCAGCTAAAGAAATGTTGGAATCACATAAGATATTGAGTGTGGAACACCAAAAAAGGCAAATACCGTGAAGGAAGACAATGCATGTCATTTGAGTATGGAGTTATAATAGATGGTCTAATAACTGAACTTTAAGAAATATTTGATTTTTATTACATGTGGTTTTACTATAAAGCTTTGGTATAGTAAGTTCTCATAGAAGATATGAGCATTTGATATACAACTGACATCCCTGACTATTCCTTGGGGGTTCATTATATGGTCAAATGGGGGAAAGTTTTAAAATTATCCTTTAAATTTGCTATGTTTGTAAAACATGTTTATGAGGTAGATATAGAAAACCAAAATTTAAAAACAGTAAATAATAAAACTCAGTGATGTATAAAGAGAACTGTGGAATTTAGTGTCCTGACATTTTAAGGAAGAATATTTTGTTTACCTTGCTTGAGCATCATTTTACTAAAAAAACAAACAAACAACAAAAAATCCACAAACAAATATAATAGGCAGACTGAGAAACATTGCAGACAGTTTGGAATGCTTCTACATAGAGACCTTAGCCAGGATCATTTCCAGTGGAGTGTTCAGATAGCGGCAGAGAAAATTGGCTAAGGAGATCCAAAGGAGAATGGAGTGGAGGTAGTATTCCAGTAGGTCCAGACACTGAAATAATTCAAGTATAGTGCAATGAGGGCTTATGTATAATATTCTGTGGCATCCCGGAATTTTTTTCACATTTTTAAAAATTAAGTGTGCTTATTACATCACCTATAAGATAATTATGCAGATAGACATAATTAATGCAAAAGTCTATATAACCTAAAATAACCTAATATAACCTAAAACTTTTAATATAACCTAAAACTTTTGTAGCATAATTGCTGCAAAAGTCTATATACCCTAAAATCTTAAAGCAGTGTTTTTCAAGTTTCCTAATATTGTAATACGTTAATACAGTTCACCATGTTGTAGTGACCTCCAACCGTAAAATTATATTTGATGCTAAAACCAAAGTGTAATTTTGCTACTGTTATGATTCATAATGTAAATATCTAATATACAGGATATCTGATATGTGACCCCTGTGAAAGGTTCATCCGACCATGAAAGGGGTCACATCCCCAGGTTAAGAACAGCTGTCTTAAAGGAAGCCTTAGGATCTATGAAAGAACTAAAGTCCAGTTTCAACCTATAATAAATGTTAGTGAGGAAGCAGCATCATAGAAACTTTCACACTAGATGATGGAAGCTTAAATATTGTAGCCAGCCTGGAAAATAACCTGAGAGGTACTCAAATATACAGGTTCCAATTCATCTAGTAACTCAATTTCTAAATCCATATCTAAGGTCAGTAAAAGTATGTATTCACACAGAAATCCCTATGTGAATATTAACAGTGTAATTGAAAATAGCTCCAAGGAAGACACAATACAATTGCTGGAGAGGATAAGCCAAATGTGTTTATCCATAGAGTAGGATTGTTACTGCTATTGCTATTGCTATTATTGCTCTCCGCCTGTAAAATTGTTTGTTACCATTTTGGTTTGTGGGTAATTGAAAAAGTGATTCTGAGTATATATTCATTTGCTGGCTAGCCATTTATTTTTAATTTATCTTTAGGCAAATACATAATTTAGTACTTTGCCAAGTTTGAAATGAAGACATTGGGATTTGCATTACTGAGAAATATGAGTTGCACATTTGTATTTATTAATTTCTCAGTACAAAGCCATGTTCTTAGTGATACTGTATGTAAAGCTTTTTCCACCTTTTAATACTATAGACTTTCTTGGTGTTGTTTCTCTTATTTTAAAAAGGAATCTGACTGTGACAGGCAACCAAAAATTTACATAGGAGGCCTAAACATGTCTAGTGCAGTATTACACAAGCTCATTTCTATTGTTCGTAGTACTGCAACCATATGCATACAAATAAGTCACATTAACAATTACAGTTTAATGAGCAGTGGTGAGTCACAAGGTTTTTGTCCTTTCTCAACGTTCTCACCTTGGCTCTCTGGCTTACCTAGGCATTGTACATGAGCTCCAAAGCAGGTCTTTTGTGCCCTTTCATGGCCCTTCTTGTAATTATGTAGTGTTCAGATTCCAGTAGAGGGGGATGGAATTTATCACTGTCAGTGTTGACTGTCTCCTCAATGAATAATGGCTTCTCTGCTTACAATACTGCTTCCTAATTTTTGTTGCTATTTAGTAGAGAGCCCTGAATGCCCCAATACCTCAAAACCTCGGGGTAAGCTCAGTATCAACTATAAATCAAACAGGGTAATAGTTAATATATTCAGCAAATTATTTAAGGTCATTAGAAGAAAATATTCTAAATCAAGACAATTCCATCTAAATGAAAATAGCATAAGAAATACTTGCACCTTCCATGAAGACAAATCATGCAGGTCCTACTTTAAATCCCTGTATTAAAGTTTGAGAGGTACAGACTTAAAAGTCCTTACTGATGCGAAAGTACTCATGACAGTCTCAGCCTTGAGATTGATCAAAGGCATGTTTCTTGAAGCTTGTCATTGACTTGTTGTAGGAATTTATGCAAGTAGCTTACTTACAGAAGTAGACAATGAAATGACTTGGTTCTAAAACTATAAGTACCTTTCTCTATATGTATTATTTGATTTTTAATTCTAGGCTCAGCCTCTGACAGGGGGAAAAAAAACCAAAAACCAAAACAACAACAACAACAACAACAAAAAAAACCTCCATTCTCAATAGATACTACTTAGGCTACTATCTTGACACCCTTTGACCTGTGATTTTCACATCTGGAATGAATGGTGGATTACTCAAATTATTTTTGTAGTAGGAGTTTGTTTGTTTATTTGTTTGTTTGTTTAATTGCTTTGCTTTGTGCGTTCAGCTGGTCGCAGGTGCACACCTGTCTAGGAGCTATCTCAGATCAGCTGATGAAAGACACACATTCATTAGATCATTTTTAGCATGCCTAACTGGCTTAATAGCTAGGTTCTTCTAAGCCTTCTGTGACTACATGCCCTTACCTTTACCTCTTGCTCAATACCTCTCAATGTGTCCTCAGCTTAGTTGCCCAGTTACCTTTAGTCCAAGCTCAACACTTCTTAATCTGCCCTCAGCTTAGTTGCTCAGTTACCTTCTTGAAGCCCATTGTTGTCCAAGATGCTTTTGGGCTGCCCTTTCATGAGCCACTTTCTCTTTCAACCTGCATTTTGGAAGATCTCCCGTGTAGCCCCGAGTTTGCTCTGTCTCTCCTCCAAGTATCTCAATTCTCCTCTTCCTCTCTCCTAGCCTGTGGAAACCTGAAGGTTCTGCCTTTTTCTTTTTACAAAACCGTTGGCTGCTGGCATCTTTATTGATTGATCAAAAACCAATCAGGGACAAGGACCATCAGTGTCATTATTAGCAGATTCCTGATTAAATCAAAGCACCAGAGCCACTCCTCTACATATTTTGAGTCGATCTCAAAATTAGTTGTATGAATCAATTATATTCTGTAAATTTTACTAACATACAAGTATTTGTGAAGATAGAGAAAGTGAAATTATTAGTAATGATCTATGATATATCACCTGACTTTTGAATCTTACAGATTCCTTTAATATCTTTACTATCCCTGTGTTACCTCTCTAAACAAGAAATCTGGGCATGTCAAAGTTATTGTCACCTAATAATTTTCAGTTGACTAGTGAATTAATCATCCTGCATAAAAGCTCAAACTTCAGCTTCTTAAATCTCTGTATTTCCATATTGTCTACATTTTTTCTGATACCTCTAGGCCACAAAGCTAATACACAAACAATAGTAAGCAGTTATTGAGTCATTAGAAAACAGTTATTACCAGAAGAAAACCAAGAAGGATGACCATTGGGTGGATACTTCATTCCTCCTTAGAATAAGGAACAAAA
>NC_034594.1:116485690-116514757 GCF_900095145.1 Mus pahari | reverse complement strand
CTCTCTCTCTCTCTCTCTCTCTCTCTCTCTCTCTCTCTTTCTCTATCTCTATCTCTATCTCTCCCTATCTCTCCTTCTGTCTCACTGTCGCTCCCTATGTCTGTGTCCATGAAATGCCCTTTCTTTGTGCTTCATGACTGCTTATATTTTAAGACTCAACTCAAGAGTTATTTCCTCCTGGGCCACTTCAGAACAAAATAATGTGTTTGACAGCCAGCTTTTGTGTCCTCATCATCTTTATATATACCTCTAACTTCCTGCTTACTCGCAGTTTTGTCAAGCTTGCCTATCAATGCATCTAGGCTCTATTTCACTGAGTTTTCAAGCGTAGACAGTCTTCAATGCTTTGATTTCTTAGCTCCAAACACTATTCCAACTATGCTAGGTTCCTTGTTTAGCAAATTACATATATGTTGCTATTGAGTTTAGAGAATATCATAACAATGTTGATACAAACCTTTTCTTTTATTTTTTATTTTTTATTTAATCTCTTTAACAATATAGATTTTATTCCCCTCCCAGTCCACCCTCTGACTGATCCATATTCCATACCTCCACGATGATTCATATCCCCCCATCTCCACGATGATGTCCCCACCCCTCCAACCCCAACCCCACCAGATCTCTCCACTCCCTGGAGACTCCAGTCTCTTGATGGTTAGGTCCATCTTCTCTGCCAGAGTCCCAGCCTGTCAGTCCTCTGCTGTGTATGTGTTGGGGGCTTCATATCAGCTGGTGTATGTTGCCTGTTTGGTGGCCCAATGTCTGAGAGATCTCAGGGGTTCAGGTTAGTTGAAACTGCTGGTCCTCCTACAGGGTCGCCTCCCTCCTCAGCTTTTACAAGCCTTTCCTTATTTCAATCACTGTGTGCAGCAACTTCTGTTTATTGGTTGAGTATAAATACCTGCATCTGTCTCTTTCAGTTGCTTGTTGGGTTGTTCAGAGGGCTTTTATGATAGGCCCTTTTTTGTGAGCACTCCATGGCCTCAAAAATAGCGTCAGGGCTTGGGGGCTCTCCTTGAGCTGGATCCCACTTAAGGCCTGTTACTGGATATCCTTTCCTCAGGCTCTTCTCCATTTTTGTCCCCGCAGTTCTTTCAGACAGGAACAATTGGATCAGAATTTTTGACTTTGGTATGGCAGCCCCATCCCAGTTGGGCTCCACAAATTTCCTCTCCCCACTGTAGGGCATTTCATCTAAGGCCCCAACCTTTGTGTCCTGAATAGGACAATAAGAGAATAAGTATTTGTCTTTATTCTTGGCATGACACACTGCTGGAGCCTGCTCTTTCCTGTTTCTTTTATGGCCCAAGATCTATCCATGTTTATTTTTTGCATTTCTTATAGTTTACATTAAGCAACCAAATAATTCTCAATGGTTGCATTAGTCCTACCTATAAAGGTGTGCATTTCCAATTACAAAATGTCATTTCTGAATCCTGTTTCAACTTGAAACTGTTAAGAATCCTTAACTTTTTATTTTTGATGAAAATCAGAGTTGCATCTCCCATTTTTTTCCCTCTAATAGCATAATTTAATAAAAACCCACATAATCAAATCTAATAGAGTTTTGAAGAACTAATGCATGTTTTGGTGCTTCTGCTAGTAGAAGGTTCCTCTTTCCTTTCCTTAGATGAATTATTACACAACTTAAGCACTGTTTGTTCCAAACAACTTTGCCAACACTTCCAGAGACTTTTCTGTAACTTACAGTGTTATACTGCATGGATTTAATTTGCCTCTATTGGTAAGATATAAATAGGAAAATACTGAATTCTGGCTTTATTTTTTTTCTTACTATGTCAAGATTTTAGAATATAACAAGTATTCAATTTGTTGTAGAAATGTTACAATGGTAATTTTAATCCTTGCTTTAGTATGTCTAAACTATAAAAGGCAGTGATAATATTTGTTCTGTATAATTTATATAATGGTGATATAAATATAAAACCTCTAATAACTATAGGAATCATCTATTTCTCCAGATTAAGTAGTTTATTGATAGCTTATTCTTATAATCTTAAATTTGAGTTTAAAATCATCAAGAAAATGCATATGCTGTTTATATGTCCTAGTCAGTTTTACAATGGTACTATTTTGAAATGTCATAGAACTTTTAGATGAGAAAAGAAAAGTTCTTGACATTTGAGTCTGTTTTCTTTGCAAAGTGTAGGCTGTATCTTCCAAGCAAAGCCCCAGAGCTTTCTTAAATATCAGAGCATTTTAATTACATATTATTTAGTTTCAAGTAGGATTTTGCAAAATTAGATTACGTTCTTTTCATAGAAATTGAAAAAAAAGACCACTAGAAAAATTTAAACAAGATCACTCAAATGAAATACAGTTGTAAATGAATGATTGTCTGAAAGTGTATTAATGATTGTGCAGAGAAGACTACATTATTTGGCAGTTTTTAAATGATCTATTTTCCTTATTTTTCACACAGCTATAACATCTAGGTATTATCATAGAGTTCTTAAATTCTACAGATATATATTCTAAGAGCTCTGAACAAAGTATATGGCTATATATTGTTTAGGGATATGATACAAGTAATACATCATAGATAATGTCTACATTCTCTACATAAGCACCATACATTTAGTTTATATGAATTTACATGCTACATGCTATAACACTTTTAGGCTACATGACACAAACATGAAGAAAATAAAATTATATAGTTATGGAACCCTGAAAACATGAAATTCATGTGATAGTTGTAAATGCATCAAAATATGCATAATATGTTTCTATGATTATAAATTAGAATATAGTTTAAAATAAGATATAAAATATAGGAAATGTTTATGCTTCAACATAGCTTTTTTCTTTTTTTTTTTTTTTTTTTTTTAATTTTTTAAAAATTATTTTTTTTTTTTTTTTTGGGGGGGGGGGTTTTCTCTGTATAATCCTGGCTGTCCTGGAACTCAATTTGTAGACCAGGCTGGCCTCGAACTCAGAAATCCGCCTGCCTCTGCCTCCCGAGTACTGGGATTAAAGTCTTGTGCCACCACGCCCGGTGCAACATAGCTTTTAATGACTTATCAAGTATATTGTCATATTTTGCTATTTAGTTTTGTTATCTGACAACTTCCCATATGTGTAAAATATATTATGATCTTTGTCTCCACTAACTTTTCTTTTCTTTGAGTGATATCTTTTTATAGTTTTGGGTGTACAATAGATTTATTCATAAAAGCATCGCCTCAGGTATGAAATAACAAGACTTTAGTCTATTTTAATGTATGAAAGCATAGTTGTATATATAGTATGACATTGTGGGACACATTGTTACATGACTCATGGCTGTATGCTATTTTGTCTAACAGCCAACTGCTTCTAATACAGTGTGCAGCATATCTCCAACAGAGGTTGGGAATAGTATGAGTTCTAGGAACTTCTTGGATATTACTATTCAACATCTATCTGCTCTTCTCCAAATTTGTCTTATCATGCTGATTTCCTTGGGAATTTTAGACTTGTTCCTACCTATACAGAGTTTATTTAAACTACTTTGATTATAATTTATGGACAAATTTAATTATTTTGTACATACAAGTAACTTTATAAAACTATGAACAAGGAAAATGCTTTTTGAAAGTCTGTAATTAAATAAAGATTGAATAACACAGATACTTCTTTATGGAAAATTTCAGTGCTTGATTTAAACTCACAAACTATTTAAAATTTGGGGTCTGGAACAGCATGTCCCACAATCACATCCCATTTGATTCAAATAAACCTGTGGTAACTTGGTGAAATACATCATTTTCTTGAGCCTAAATTATCATAAATTGCTATAGTGAAGAAGTGAATTAAAGCATACATGTGGAGTATACATCACTACCAAACATTCAGTAAGGTCAGTAAGTGTATAGGGTTGTCTTTCTGATAGGTTTACATGATAATGAGGATATCTTCTTACTCAAATTTGTGCTTAAAAATCAACTCATATTACTATAATTATATCAAATTGAATCTTTTAACTTAATATACTCAAACATGGCAACATAGATTTGCAATCACTGCCATAGTAATTCTGTGGAGTCCAGTAGAATCTCTGTAGCATCTCCTAGGAATTTATAAATAAATAGTGAAAATTATGAAAAATGTATGTCAACATTATCAATTTTCATAGTAAACCAACTACATCAAATCACAATCATTGCAATATATATCTATGTCTATTATTATTATATATAATTATATATATGTATATATATATATATATATATATATATATATATATATATTATTAATTGAGTTCCTGAATATTTTACCTTTAATTTGATATAGGTTATATATTTAAATGTCTAAAAAAGAAAGAACAACATATTTTTTCACTGGCAAAATTCACTTTCATCATAAACAAGGTAGGTTCTCGAAACTGACATGAATCTTGTATAGCATATTCCCAATGAACTTATCATACAAAAATGCAATAAAATGTGAAGCTATATTGAGTCAAATGTATCACACATATGCTTGTTTTCTTTTGAGAGGCCGAAGTGGGTGGATCTGAATGGAAGAAAAATGTGGAAAGGAACTGAGAGGAATTTAGGGAGGGGAAACGATAGTCAGGATATATTATGTTTAAAAATGCTTTTCAATAAAATTATAAGGTAAAATATTTGCTTGCTATGAAGTAATTTAATAGGAATATAAGTAACATTTGTGTTCATAAGCCAACAAAATGGCGATAATGATATTGTATAATATAGATTTTAAGAATCAGATATGTATTGATTGTATTTTTTAAAAGTTTACTCTTGAAATTATAAAATGCTGCTGAAATATTCAAAACTGATGAGATAATTTTCATTTATCTAAAAAAAAAACTAAACAAATCAAAACAAAAAACAAAACAGGAGGATTAAGCCGTGCTCAGTGTGGTGTGATAGGTATACTGTCCTGCCTAGAAACATCTATTAACTACTTCTAACTCTGGTTCTATCTCTGATTTAGTTCTTCATATTCAAATACCTTATCCATTTAGGCATATGGTTTACCACAAACTGTCAAAGTCTTGAATGTCTTCCTTATTTACATTTTTGATTTTATGCCTAAGTTAGAATAAAATATTATAGTATTTGAATTTGTGTATACTTTTCTTTATCAATAAATTCCTTGTTCATATAATTTTTCTAAATTTGAAGTAGATTGTTCAGTATATTTGTATTGATTTCACACTATCCTTCATTGGGTGCAGCAATCCACTATTATTTTTTGAATGTTGAACATATATTTTTCCTTTTCGGGAAAATTTAGTCAACATGTTTTTAGCTGTATTATGAAAAATATTTGTCTTCCCTTTAATTCTCTATGTTAAAATTAATTCTTATATTCTTTTTTATTAAGAAAATCTTTTTCTGTCATCATCCCACAACTAAATACATTCTTTTGTGTTGTACTTTAGAACTAGTGCCTTTTCTTTCACATTTAAAGGACTAATTTATCTGAGATTGATTTCTGCGAGGGTGTTAGCAGTCTAATTCCACTTTTTCCATATGGATAGCCAATAGTTTCAGCACGATTTACTGAAAAATTCAAAGGCTCCCAAAGTGCAACAATGCAAGCTCAGCTATAAATCAAGTAGTCTTCAATGTGCACATTTTACCAACTTTTTACATTAGTCATCTTCTAGTTTTCTGTTATTTCCTCCTGCCTCAACTTTGTACTGCCTAATTTCTAGACTTTACATTTCTCTCTCTCTCTCTCTCTCTCTCTCTCTCTCTCTCTCTCTCCCTCCCTCCCTCCTTACCTCTCTTCCTTCCTTCCTTAGTCTTCCTTTCTGTCTTGCTGTCTTTCTGCATTTCTTTGACTTTTGTTGGTTTCTTTCTTTGCTTTTTTGTTTGTCTCTTTTTTCCCCTTTTTTGGCTTGGTCTTTTTATATAATATTTTGCATATATTTGCTTCTTTGTTAATTCCTATCAGTTTTAGATTCATATTCACTATATGTTCTATCACATAAAGACACACCCCCCACTTTTCTGTAATAACTACCAATGCACTCTGAGTGGGAATGATTAAACTATTGAGTATTGATATAAAGTTAACATTTGTATCCATTTTCATTTTGCATGAGACCTACTTCAGAAAAATAATATAACTTTGAAGTGCTATTATTTTACCAGAAATAACTAAATTGTTCAATAATTCCAGTTTTGTTTGGTAATACACCAAACACAATTTATGAGCATAATCAAAATGCCATCTTTGTCTTTATTTCTGGTGTTTTTCTCCTTTTAAAATTTATGTATTTATTTCTCTGATATTTATTGGTATTTTTGAGAATTTTGCATAAGGTACCTTGTTCATATTCACTTTCTCCACAAACTCATCCCATCATCTCTTTTCTAATGATACAATTTTTCTTTTCATATTTTTTCAAGCTGTCAATAAAACTATGTACTCTTGGATGTTTGACCTCCACTGGAGCTTGATGGAAACATCAGAGGCTGCATCCTCAATGAAAACTGCCTTGGTCTCCTTTTGATCATCTGTCACTTACTCTTAGCTATGGCAAAACTTTATGTTCATCTTTTCCCTTCATACTGTGATGTTTGTATGGCTTAAGCTTGTACAGGCCTGATACATGTTGTCACACTGTTCATAAGTTCATATGCACTGCTGTACCACTGTGGTCAAAAGCAGTTTCCTTAATGTTATTCACTATCCCCAGCTCCTATAATTTTCTACTCTTTTCCAAAATTTTCCAGGAGAATTTGGATGAGGGCTATAATGCACCTGTTCTGTTTAGGGCAGAGGACTCTCAAGTCTCTTATTCTCATCACATTACCCAGTTATTGGTTTATGTATTAATCACTACATTCTGCCTTTTTCTTTGCATGCTATATAATGAACTTTGGAATTTGATGATGTGTTATTCATTTATTTTTAAATTTATTTATTTATTTACATCAAATGCTGCTCCCTCTGTGCCCCATCACAGAGGTCATCCTCATTGATTAATTGCTATTATTAATGCCTAGATTGTCAGCATCTTGTTTTAAAAAGTCATTTACAGTGCCTATAAGTTAAACATGTACTTTATTTTCTTACTTATTAAATTTAATGTATCAGGATTAATGTTGATGTTTTTGATGTATTCAGAGTTCAGTATTGTGCAAGGTGAGAAACAGGAATCAAATTTATTATTTCACATTTATCTCTGCAATGTAACCAACACTATTTATTGAAGATGCTTTTATCCTCCATATTGGCTTCTTTGTCAAAATTCATTTGGCTGTAAGAGTGTGGTTTACATTTGGATTCTCAGTTTTATTTTATTGATTGATATGTCTGTTTTTTTGTGTCATTGCTAAACTTATTTTCATCATTATAGCTCTCTGTTATAACTTGACACTTGGGGTGGTGATACTTCTTGCAGTAGTTGGTATTTTGTTGTTGGGATTTGTTTTGATTATTTTGATCTTTCATTTTTCCATATGAAATACAAAACTGAATCCTCAAGTTCTATGAAGAATTGCATTGGAATTTTCATGGGTTCGTATTGAAACTGTAGATTGCTTTTGGTAGGATGGCCATTTTAAAAATGTTAATCTTCCCAATTCATGGATGGGAAATCTATCTGTTTTCTTGTTTTGTCTTCAATATCTCTTTTAAGGATTTCAAAGTTAAGTAGCAAGAATATGATGTGTGTTTTCTGTTCTAACCTGCTAGCATATGTTGTTTTTTATTAGAGAGTTGAAACCATTATTAGATTAGAACTAATTAGAACTCATTATTGGATAATGATCTGGTCCTATCTATTTCCTGTACTCTATGTCCAGTTGACTTTGGTAGGCATTTTGCCTTAGCTTGGGAAAGTTTTCTTTTATGATTTTGTTGAACATATTTTTCGTGCCTTGAACATGGGATATTTTCTTCTATTTTTATCAATTTTAAATTTGTTCTTCTTATAGTGTCCATAGTTTCTGAATGTTGTGTTTTTGTACTTTTCATCATTTGACATTTCACTTGCTGAGTGATCCATTCATTGTAACTTGTTTTTAAGACCTAATATTCATTCTTGCATTTTATCTAGTCCATCACATAGACATACTTCTCAATGTTGATTGGATTCTTCTAGTACTTTCCATCTCAATTCTTATGTGGTTTTGGTATTTGCGTGTCTATCTCTTTATTAAACTGTTTTTTAAATTTAATTTTTCATTAATTAACTGCATTTAATCAACTGCCATCTTTATGTCACATTTATTTGTGTATTAGAGTTGTTTGTGTTTATTACCATTATTTTTATATAGTTTTCTTGTTCATCATCTAAGCCACTTTTTTAAAGATATATTAAAATGTGAATACCGATTTTGTTCATAAATTTATGGTTTCGGTTATTAATGTTTATGCATTTTGACAAAACCTAAGCATTTGGAATTCAAATGCTAGTAGTTTATCTGGTTATAAAAGTCTTTTATCTATTTTGTTTCATGTGTATTTGAATGTCCATGACCTATTTTTTCAGTGTGTCAGGTGACTGACCAGCTTTATGGCATTTGAGTTCAGACTTTGAGCCAATCTATGACATTCAAATGGAGCATCAGAAGCTATCCCAGATCAACTAGAGTAAAGGGTGCTTCAAGTTGGAAGGCCAGGAGCAGACTAAGTTAGAAGATTTTCATAGGCAATCTTCAGAAGTCTTCCCACAGGCAAAGGGTACTGATGGAGTTGGCGGGACTTGTCTAGCATCTTTAAATTAACAGGAGTTGTGCAGATTAGAAATCAGGCTAAGGATATGTGTTCCTGTTTGCACCACAGCGGTGGGTGGAGTGGATGACCTGAACTAGATGTCTGTCTAGTGAATGTGCAAAGTGTGCACAATGGTTATGGCTGTAGTTCCTCCAGATCTTTATTTCTCAGTTTACTGTAGTTTAATATTCAGTTATGATAGAAATATTAACTTCTCAAAATAATTTTTAGTTTTGCTTTTATTTTTATCTCTGATATCAATGGATTATAATTGCTAATGATAATACTCTGGGTAAATTCAAATTCTTCCAGATAAATTGTTCTTCATAATGTTGATATATTTACTTTATTTAAATATTTATATTTTCAACTCTTTGTTGGATGATTATTTAATATTTTAATATAACTTTTATGTGTTGGCTTTAGCTTCAAAGTTAGTTTGGGCTTCTGAAGTTAGTTTTAGATTTCTGTTACTTTTTGGAATGGTTCTATAAATTTTAAATTAGTTCTTGGCATTTATAATAGAAAGTCTTTATAAAAGAATTTTGGCTTGAATTTTAACTGTTAAATCTTTGATTAATAAGTCATTTTAAAAGTAATAATATTTTCCAATACACATGTTCAGTTCCCAAAAGATGCAAATAAAGTTATACAGAATAAACAGGTTTTATGTGTTTAGAAATATCCAAATGCATACACACACACACATATATACACACACATATATGTATATATATACATATATATATACAAATACATATATTACATATATACAACATTAATAAATAACATTACTCTATAACAACATTTAATTAAAAGTGGGAGCATAAATTTGAAGAGACCAAAGAGGACTATAAGGAGTTATTTGGAGGTAGGTATGAAAGGGGGAATAATATCTTTGTATTATAATCTCAAAAATAAGAAAATAATTCAATACAAATAGGACATGGAAATAAACCTTGATCAAGTTTACATTTTATCAATCTTAACTATTGTAATCATAAATTGGTTCACTAAAATACTTTTTCAAAACATATTACACATCTAAAAGCAAGGGAGCCACCATGTTGCCTAACTATACTGTTGGGCAGTTTAGCAGACATATATTGTTTTCTCATTGACATAAACAAATCTCAGTTCAGGCCAGTACTGTTTAAAGAAAGAAAAATGAGATGGTCACATATCCAAGTTTCATTAAAGAACTTCACTTCTAATTTACTTATGGTTGCTCCTGCTTGAAAATTCACACACACACACACACACACACACACACACACACACACACACACAGACTCTGCAACAATGCAGAGAGTGCTCAACAACACTCATAAAAGATAGGCCAAGTTAGAAGGGCCCATCAATGCTAAAATGTGTTAGAGAAATTAGAAGAAATGATTCTAGAATTAGAGATACACTTTCTATATTTTAAGTTTTTGAAGGATCATATAAATATATTCTACTAATTCCATTATTGTATACTGCTTTAAAACAATTCTACCATAACTTGGACTTTGAATGTTTACAAGATGTCCAGTTGTTTCTGGAATACCATTAACTGGACCATGTACTTTTAATATGTATGTCTTGAGAATAGGATTTTGGACTACTGAGGATTGTGTATTTGAAGAAGACTGTTGGATCCTGGTCATTTCTTGCTCTTCCTATTCTCTGTCTTGAAATAAGGTAAGTAGTTGTACTTAGCACATCCTATTTGGTGCTCATAGATCAACAGTCAGCAAAAATGGCTTCAACTGATCATAAAATGTATGAACAGACCTGTAAGCACAAATATCTCTGTCATAGTAATTCAAGTAAATTGCATAGTATGTTGTGCAATATATTTTATTTCATATTTTGTCTTAATAATATTAATCTAAAATTGAAAAAATAAAATTGTTAAATTTCAGGAAAAGTCATTTCCTTTACAAAGTGATCTTTATGTTCTTTCATTTTATTCAGAAAATGATAGTATTTCTATCCTAGTCATATGTTTGACTATTTTCAGATTTAGCTTTAATTATGTTGTGCAAGATTCTCAGTGTTCTTACAAAAACAATGTAAGGTGTGGAAATTCATATTGCATCCTAATTTCTGAGATTTCATCTATTTTTGGATTGTGAACATGGAGGAATGGATGATCTTTTGTCATCAGAATAAAGAACTAAATCAGAGGAGAATGGGCTGGCTCTGCTTATTTCTCATGGCTCTCCTTGGCAAGCATTGCAAATTCCTGGCATCTAACTCCTCTCTCAATTTGGCGAATCTGAGATTCAAGATTAAACACCACACATTAATAAACTAAAATTATATTTTCAACTTAAATTGTTGCCACTGATCTTCCAGAAATGGAGCAACATTTGATAACATTAGGGTTAGAAATGAATTAGATCTTTACATTTCAAAACTAGTGTGTAAAAGTAAAATCTCAAAAAGGTTGTACATGAAAAAAGTAATACGAGTACCAAATATGGTAGAATTATTCTAATTTTGTACAGTGGCTGGAGGAATTATTCATTCTCATCAGTAGGCAGATGAGGGTTTCAGCTACTGTACATACTCTTTCAATTAGATTTTTAACAATGTCTTCCAAAGTGGAAAACTAAGCATTACACACACACACACACACACACACACACACACACACACACACACACAGTTCAAAGAAGTACAGATTTTCCAGCCCCAGTAAGCTGAAGAGCTTGGCATCTTTGACTATGCAGTTTTGGATTTAGAGTCAAGAAATGCATAGAATGTAGCTTTTAGTTGTGGTTTCTCTCCCTCCTCCTGTCTCTGTCTCTGTCTCCATCTCAGCCTCCATCTCTCTGTCTCTGTTTCTATGTCTCTCTCTCTCCATCCCTTTTTTTTCTCTGTCTCTGTCTGTCTCTGTCTCTCTATCTGTCTCTATCTATCTATCTATCTATCTATCTATCTATCTATCTATCTATCTATCTATAGTCTGGATGATCTATATGCACTTCTTATGATTATACTTTGGCTTTTTCTCATGAGTGGTTGTTTTATCATATTCTATTTTATTTTTGACTTAACTTGTATCATTAACATTTAAAGGCCTGTTTTCTAGGAAGAAACAGAAAGCATGTAACCCTGCACTGGAAGGGAGAGAAACAGGAGTTTAGGAAACTGTAGTAATATATTATATGACAAATACTCATAATCAAAGAAAATATTTAAAATGATAACAAAGAATATAGGAAATGGGTTTTATATTTAAAAAAACAGTCACTGAAGTCATGCATGTGGCAGGAAAGCCCCGACATTGAGGCTGGAAATGCCTTACATGAAGCTAAGCTCAGATTGCACTGGAGACCCCAAGATGTTGGAGATACCAAAGCCATAGGAATACCATCAAGAAAACAACCTAACTGTCTCCCAAAGAAAGAATAGATATAGAAAATGTGATTCATTTACACAATGGAATACTATTAAGTTATTAAAAATGAGGACATTATGAATTTCACAGGCAAATGGATGGAACTACAAAATAGCACAACTACCTTCTAGGCTCTTTTTCAATCGCTCTTCTGGCTTCTATCAGATCACTGTTAATGGAATATTTTAACAAAGTTACAATAGAATTTTATTTTGAAATGGAGAAATCTTTATTTTCTCTTAATTAATCCTTGTGTTATACACTTTGAAGTACAGAATGCTTCCAAAATCATGAGATTTTATTTCTCTATAGCTTCATAACTATAATAATATAATTAATCAATATAATTAATAACAGCAGAGACATGTCCTCACTTACTTTTGAGATTTTTAAGTCACACACAACAGATGTGATCAATATTCTGATTCAGAAAATATTTAGTTTGAAAACATAAGTGTCTGTTTGCAATCCCACCAGCAATGGAGGAATGTTCCTCTCTCCTCAACTCTGGAAATCAATCTGGAAAATTGGAAATCAGAAAACTGCAAATAGGTCTAGTTGAAGACCCAACAAAACCACTCTGGGAAATATACTCAAAAGATGCCCCACCATGGCACACAGGCACCTACCTGTTCCAGTATGTTCATATTGGCCTTGTTTGTTATAGCCCAAAGCAGGAAACAACCTTGATGTCCTACAACAGAAGAACGGATACAGAAAATGTAGTTCATTTACACAGTGGAATACTACTCAGCTATTAAAAACGAGGACATCCTGACTTTTTGCAGGCAAGTGGATGGAACTAGAAAATACCATCCTGAGTGAGGTAACTCAAACCCAAAAGGACATTCATGGAATATACTTATTAATGGGTGTGTATTAACCCCCCTGCAAAACATGTCAGATACCCAAGATATAGTCCACAGAACTTAAAAAGGTCAACAAGCTTAAGGGTCCAAGTGAGGATGCCTCAGTCCCACTTGGGAGGAAGAATAAAGCAAACACAAGTTGGGAGGAAGGGACCTCAGAGGGAAAGTGGATATAGGGGCAGAGAGGGGAACATGATCAGGTACTGGGTGGGGGAAAAGGACAGAAATACCTGAGAGCCAGCAGAAAGAATGGAAACATGCAACCTCAGGAGGTAGGAGGTTGGGGGAAACCTTCCAGAATGTACCAAAGACCTGGAAGGTAAGAGACTCACAGGACTCAAAAAGAGGGACCTTAGATGAAATGCCCTACATTCGGGAGATGGAACTTGTACAGCCCCCCTCCAGCAGGAAGACAGGGCATTGAGTGAGGGATGGGGTTGCCATCCCACATTCAAAACTCTAACACATAATTGTTCTTGTCTGAAAGAACTGCAGGGATGGAAATGGAGAGGAGCCTTAGGAAAAGAAGGTGCAGCAACAGGACCAAAGTAGGAGCCATCTCAAGGGGAGGTCCCAAGACATGACATTAATATGGAGGCTGTGGAGTGCTCACACAAATGGACCTATCATGACTGCCCTCTGAAAGACCCAACAAGCAGCTGAAAAACTCAGATGCAGATAATTTGCACTCAAACAATGGACATAATCTGCTGACCCCTGTGATTGAATTAGAGGAAAGCTGGAAGAAGTTGAGGAGAAGGGCGACCCTATAGGAGGATCAGCTGTCTCAATTAAGCTGGATCCCAGAGATCTCTCATATACTGGAACACCTACCAGGCAGCATACCCCAGGTGCTATGAGGTCCCCAACACATATACAGCAGAGGACTGCTAGGTCTGGGTTTTGTCAGAGAAGATGTACCTAATGCTCAAGAGACTGGAAACCCCAGGGAGTTTAGAGTTCTGGTGGGTGGTGTGGGGGTGTGGGGTGAGGACATCCTTGTGGAGACAAGGGGGCAGTGAGGAGGGATGTGATGTGGAACAGTTGGAGGGAATTCCTGAGCTATAATATATATATATATATATATATATATATATATATATATATATATATATATATATATATTCAGAACATTTTCTGAATAGATTAAAAAAATAATTTTATGCTCTCCTAAGCAGTTGTATGATTTCAACCTACTTTAATTAGTTTGATATTGATTGAATGTTGGTAACATCTCACTGTCCTAATTTTGTTCCTCTAGTTAAAAATTGAACAATATTTTTATGTATGCTGCTATGCTTCATGTTTTCATCTTTGGCACACACACTGTACTTTATTCCAAGGTATTTATATCACCACATATGTTTTATTACACACAACTATCTCTCTTATCTTCCATCTTAATACAAATTATAATAAATATTACCCCCATATCTGAGGTGAAAATATAATTCCTGAATTCTATTTTTATATGTTTGCTTTGTTTTTGTTTTCTGAGACATGAAATTCCATGTAGTATCCACAGGAGATTGAAAATTTTTAGGTAAATCCACTTTGTTAAGGTATTAGGTCTCCGCTTCCTTCATGAACCCATTTTATACCTACATTCCAGAATCCTAATTTTTGTAATCCTCATTAGACACCTGTTGTTTCATTCGTATTTCTAATCTTCCCCATAGTAGGTTCAAAAATATGTAGTTTGAAATAAATTAACTTGTCATATTGACAAATACTTCTACAAGGACAAACATGAGTATATTTACCAATGAATTTTTCAACATTTTGATTTAAATGTTATCTTTAAGGTTCTCTAAAAACTGTTACTTAAGCAAGAATACATAATTTAAAATATTTAATGGACTTTTTATATAAGAAATGACTTTATGTTTGTATATTAGTATTTATTTACTACTCTAACTAATGAGGTTTCTTTCTGCATTAGTTCTGATGAAGCAGCTAAGGCACATATTTTTTAGTATGTTACATTTATTTGATGGTGATAAACAGCTGAGGTGATTAGAAAGACCCATAATTGACTAGCAAATGTATCTAATTTCTAACTTAAGGAGCACTGGAACTTAGGAGTTTAGTAAAACTTGTTTTACTAACACAAGTTTTTTGGTTATGATGGCTGATATATTTTTTTTGCATCTTTTTTATAACATACATAATAACGTGTGTCTTAGGACATTTTCATAGGTAATTTATTTTTGTTAATTCTTCTTTCTCATGCATTTCCCCATCCCCCTATCCCTATTTATGTTCTTTCATCCCATCGTCTACTACTCTCTGCTACCAAGTTTGTAATAGTAAAGATTAGCCGTATGCTCATCAGTCTTCCTGTCCAACAGTTCATTGTAATAATTTTCCATTTGTTTGATGAATCATCCCATGCATTCACATCTAAATTGCAATTTGAATGCCTCATACTAAATCATTTTGATAGTACTCTTCACTTTGGATATTACAGAATATAACCCTTGACTTAGTCTGAAGCAAATAATCCTTTTAAAATCAGTCACAGTGTTTCTTTGATTTTTATTCTCCTTTGGGTACAAGTGTGTTAATTAGAAATGAGTCAATGGTAGCAAGAACACTTGATAGCCAGTTTAATTAAATTTCCATGAAATAACAGAGGTGAGGAGCTGACTCTATGTCCTCCCAGTTGCGTATTAAAGAACAGTTTTGCATTATTACTGAGAATTTCTGATCACACAAGTGGTAGTTTAACTTGCATTAGATACAGGTTTTTTTTTTCAAGCTTGTTTTTAATTGAATAGCATCCTTTACAATCTCTCTTGTATTTGGAAATGTTTCTGAGTAATTAAAATATTCTGGTAAAACTAGACAATTTTAACACAAAACAAATGGATTATTAAAAAAGAAACTATTTTTGTTTTGTAGAAAAATAATCTTCAAGTAGTTAAAAGCCTCAAGGGGAAGGGATCTTTATCTATGGATCAAGTATATACTATATATAATATGTTCTCTTTTATTTTATTTTTTTTTATTTTTATTTATTTATTTATTTATTTTTTGGTTTTTCGAGACAGGGTTTCTCTGTATAGCCCTGGCTGTCCTGGAACTCACTTGGTAGACCAGGCTGGCCTCGAACTCAGAAATCCGCCTGCCTCTGCCTCCCAAGTGCTGGGATTAAAGGCCTGTGCCACCAGGCCCGGCTCATATGTTCTCTTTTAATCAAATATATAATGAGACTTCCATAAGGATTGTATTTGAGAAAATAACCTAAGGGTTAGGACCATCTGTCAAACCTTTTAAATATTAAATATTAAATACTATTGGTCTGAGTATGAGCTGATTTTTATTTTCAGAATTTATATGTCCTTTATTTTGTTTTTAATTTAGAAGAAATTGTGACATAACTTATTTTTGTTAGATAATATCTCTCTAGTTCTTAGGAATCATTACCTTCCTTTTCCTTTTTCTTAATTTTAATTATTTTTATTTACATTCCAAATATTGTCCTCTGCCTGGTCCTCCTCATCACAGAGTTCTTCACCCCATTCCCTTTCCCTGTTGCTTATGAGAAGGTGATTCTCCACCCACCCACCCACACTCCTCACCAACCTCCCACCTCCACAGCCCCCCTCAGCATTTCTCTTCCCTGGGGAGTCAAGTCTACAGGATTAGGCTCATCCTCTCCCACCGAGGGCAGACAAGGCAGTCCTCTGCTACATATGTGCCTAGGGTCACATATCAGTCCATGTTTGCTCTTAGGTTGGTGGCTTTGTCTCTGGGATACTGACAGGTCTGGATTAGTTAATACTGTTGTTCTTCCTATGGGGGTGCCACCCCCCTTCAGTTCCTTCAGTCCTTCACTCAACTCTTGTAAAAGTTTCAGGACTTAAGTCTAGTGGTTGCCTGTAAGTACCTGCTTCTGGCTCAGTCATTTGCTGATAGATCCTCTCAGAGGACAGTCATGCTAGGCTCTGGTCTGCTAGCACAACAAGGCATCAGTAATAGTGTCAGGGTTTGTGCCTGCCCATGGGATGGATCCAAGTTGGGCTGGTCACTAAAAAGCCTTTCCTTCAGTCTCTGCTGCGGTCTTTTCCCTGCATTTCTTTTAGAAAGGAACAGTTCTGAGTCAAAAATTTTGATGGTAGGTTGAACCCATCTTTCAGGTTCCATCTTCCCACTGTTGAGCATTTCAGCTAAGGCCATCTCCATTCAGTCCTGGGAGCCTTTAGCATCCTAGCTCTCTGGGATATTCTAGAGATCCCTCCTGCCCTCCATTCCCTAAAGTTTGTTATTATTGTTTTCTTTTCCTTTTTTGAAATATGTTGCTTCCTTACATTCAGTGTTCCTTTCTTCAAGAAATATCCTTACCTAAATTGGCGGGAGTCATGGCAGGATTGAAACTCCTGTGCATTACATATTTTTCAGTGAGATGTGGTTAAAAATAAAAGATGAAAGGATACATGAAAAGATAATATTTTAAAATATTATCTAAACAATAACTTCTAGAGATAAGAACAAAACCTCCACCTTATCTTGTGGTTAAGAATATATTTTTAAAGCTATGTAGCAATAAAAAAAATTCTAATTCTACAAACAAAAAAGCAGACATAATATGTTATTAATGATTTTTCCCCCTTAAATAATGGATTGGATTTGGTATACAAGTTTAAATGTTCCCAAAAATTGTTATATAATGACATGAGTTATCTTTATTTCTCATTATTACTCTTGCTGCCCTTATTTTTATTTTGCACTAACACTTCAGTTACTTATCTTTATACACATTCAAAGGAGTGCTACGCCTGTGGAAGCATGAAAAGATTCAGGAAGAGCTGATATTTTTCTATAATCTCTTAACTAATAGAAAACAAAACAAGCAAACAAACAAAAACCTAGGACAAATCCAGCTCGTCAATACATGACATGTTGTTAAAGCTGTGTTTTTTTTTTTTTTTTTCTGCAAAGCAGTGCTGATTTAAAAAATATAGTCAGGTTTAAATGAGTTTCAAAAATGTCAAAATATTCCTTATATTCTTTAACAGTACTTTTGTTCAGTATGGTTTATGTATTCTCAAGTCAATTTAATGTAACTAAATAATTAAATTTAATAATATAATTAAATAATTACTGTGATTAGATGCTAGCTAGTAAATAAATTTCGAGTTATAAGGCAGAAAAACAGAAGTTGCTATTTTTGTTGTTTTGTTTTATTTATTTATTATTTATTTTTTTTCTTTATTTACATTTCAGAATTTATTCCTACCCCCAGGTTCCACATCCCTTACCTCCTCCTTAACTCTCAGTCTCCACCAGGATGTTACTACTCCTCACCCAACCAGACCTCTGAACTCCCTGGGGCCTTCAGTCTCTTGAGGGTTAGGTGCATCTTCTCTGACAACCCAGACCCAGCAGTCCTCTGCAGTATATATGTTGGGGACCTCATAGCACCTGGTGTATGCTGCCTGGTTGGTGGTCCAGTGTCTGAGAGATCTCAGGGGTCTAGGTTAATTGAAGTTGCTGGTCCTCCTACAGGGTCCCTCTCCTCCTCAGCATCGTCCAGCTTTTTCTTAATTCAACCGCAGAGATCAGCAGCTTCTGGTTGTTTTAATTTTTAGATTATTAGTTAACTCATTAAGTTTGAGTCTTCCGTTCCTAGACCCTCATTTATTTTTGTATATAATCTCAAAAGAAATGGACTTACTTGTTTTAAATAGCATTTAACTTAAATTTAATATTTATTACTAGGACAGTATTCTACTTATCTAACCTAGTATTCACAGTGGTGGTAAAAATTTCATGCACCAACGCAAATATGATCCATCTTTTTTGAAAGCTCCTTCCTGTTATAAACTTAAAGATCGACAGAAATTGTGATTTCATTCACACTCAATGTTTGGCTTCTACTTATCTAAGGAATGGTTGAATTAGATTTTTTTTTACTGCATTTTAATTGCCAGAAGTGATAATGCTATTTAATTAGTTGTTTTAATGAAATTCTGCAATTGTCCATTAGGTTCCTTGTACTTATCATCACCTAGGTGTGTGACCTCAGTGGAAAAAGTATCTTATCATGATACCTTTGTGGTTTCTTGTTCTGTTTTAATATATCATAGAAAATACATGAAGCATAAATATGATATGTATAAGTTAAAAAGAGAAATAAAAATTTGAAATCATAGTGATATTTTTACTATTTTTTATTTCTCAATTTTTAATAACTTAAAATATTTTATAATATAAAAGTAAAATATAGGGGCTACAGAGATGGCTCATCAGTTAAGAGAATTTGCTGCTCTTACAAAGAGTTCAGCCCCCAACGCACACATCAGGTGGATCATAAACTCCTGCAACTCAAGTGGCAGGACTTCACCAGCTTTATAGGCTCCTGTACATACATGCACATACACACACACAGACACACAGACACACACACACACACACACATATATATATATTTATATATATATTTATACATATATACATTTATATATAATATAAAAGGGTAAATTAAATGAAAGTATGTGTATAAAAATAAAATAATGGATGTACAAAAATTCTAACCACATAAAGACATCATTAAACAAACATAAAATTGGGGCAGGACTCCTAGAAAACAGAAGGTAAGTGAAATCTTACTGAAAGAAAAGAAAAATATGTAGTCCGTAGCATTTTAGTGTATTGGTTCTCTAGAAGTAAAGGCACCTATCAAGTTCAGACTGCACATATAATAAAGGAATGAAAACTGAAGACCAATTGTCAGAATAATTTATTAGCATTTTACCCAGAACCAATTGGTTCTGTGCTTACTTGTCAAGGGAACCAATCAGCTTTTGTTGACATTCCTCTGAGATAGTGTTAGCCATTCTGTGAAAAGTGACCTACTAATCCACATATCAGTAGAACTGAGGAGGACAAGAACTGGCCCAAGTTAATGCAGATTCCAACAAGGACAGAGTAATGAAATAAGGTCATAGCCCTTCTTTGCCATGGGTGTCCTGTTCACTGTGGAGCATACAATAGATGCAAACTTTTAGGGATTATATTTCATAGTGCAGGAGTACCATTCTGATTTACAAACCTAAAATGCAGGCATATAACCATGTTCCTCAGTCAAAAGCAACTGCATTCTGAGAAAAACATAGTGTGCTACATGATTACCATCTTTCAATCAAGAGCATTTATTCGCTAAAGTAATATGTTAAATATGATATGCAAATATGACAGGTATAGCTATGATTTGAGGGGAAACTTATAACAACAGAAAATGAAGCCCTCACAGAACATCTTACTTCTAGGTAACTGGAACTGGAACCTGTGGACCAATTTCCTCACACCCTTCCATTTCCTCTAATGCCTTCAGCAATTGGTAATCTCCACTCCAATCTCAGTGTCTAAGAGCATCACATTCATATTCTACATATGAACAGTGCTGTAGGAGCCGTTGCTTTCTGTGCCTGCTTTCATGTCCTGAATGTGTTGTCTTTCCATCCACATTGCCGTACATGATGTTATTTCATTCTATTTCTAGTTGATTATAATTCACTTGTGTGTATATGTGTATGTGTATATATATACATATATATATATATATGTATATATATATATGTATATATATATTCAACACTTAAGTTCTTACCATTTCTTGACTATCATGGATGCTGTTTTAGTGAACATGTTTTTGTAGATACCTTTTCATATTAATTAATCTATTTTGGATGTATAAGTGGTAGTATCATAATACAATAAATTTCTTTGTCCTATTAAAGAAACATCTATACTGATTCATATAATGGCTCAATAATTAGCAGACCCACCCACATTCTACACTTAGTTGTTTGTTTATCCATTGTTTCCTGGAGTAAAATGATACTCGGTGGCGTTTTGATTGGGGGAGCCCAAATTATTATGACATTGAACATTTTGCATGTTTCTCGACAACATATCTTTTCATTTTCTAAAATATTAATTTAGGTTAATTACTCATTTTTAACAAGGATTCTTTTAAAATCATCATGTTTGAGACTTTGATACATGCCTAAAATGTGTTTTAGCAAACACGTTCCTTTACTCCCTCCCTTCCAAATCCTACCATGTCTTCAATATTACTTTCCTAAACTCATGTGTTCCTTGGTCAACCACTGAATATTCTTATTTTTTTTTGTTTGTATACAAATGTTATGGAAATGAGGATTGCTAGATTAAAGGCTTGATAAAAAATTGTGCCTTTTTTGCAGCTCTTTTGTTAATTTGTGTGGCTCACTCAGACAATAATGTCATGAGGATAGCCACATATTCACACCTTCTCACTGACTTCTAATTATTCCCCTAAGTATTCTATCCACTGCCTTATTTTGGAAAAGTTTCTTCTCCTGTTCATAGCCTAGGAACTTGGCACGATCACAACTTCCATAACTATTTAGCTAAGAGACATTGTGCTCATAACTTAGATAACTGTTATTTGCACTAAAAAAAGCCTTCTGTCTTTTGAACAACCTGTTAAGAAAATAAGCTTCCTCTGGAATTAGAGGTCTCCTCTTTCAGCAGTTGTACACTTCCTTCTGCCAACAGAGAAGTACAGTTACAGTATAATTGAGGTGAACTTATTATATTGTATGTTTTCCTGACTAGTGATTTCTGGAGACTTCTCTGTCAGAGCTCTATTACCTGCATGTAGACAAATATTCCCCACATTGTAGATTCGTAGTAAATTTCTAGCAATATATTCTTTTTTTTTTCTACTCAGTATTTTCTCGTTTTCTTTGTTTTTACACCATATGCAGTTTCTAAAGGAAAATTTAATTCACATGTTTTGAACGCATTTGGCATTCTTGAATGTATTTTTTGCTCTTCTTTTTTGTATTATGAGTTTTTAAAGTTGTGGTATTTCGGTGAGATTCTTTTTTAGTGGACAATGCTAAACCATAGCAATTCCTTTCAATTGTAAAGTAGCTGAGTTAGTAAATTGGTTGACAGATAGATGGAAGACAAATTGATGATTCTCATGGCCAAATGTTTGTGCTATTCTACTTAAAGTCAATATAAAACCAGCATAGTCAGTGTTTCTGACAAGCAACTAATGTCATGCAACAGATTTCCTAACTGAAATAAAAGTAATCTATTTTATCATGAAATGCATATTTTACAAGAACTTATTTTTGGTATAACTTATTATTCTACTTTAGCTTAGACTAAGGATAAAATGTGGTTTTTTGCTAAGATGATTATGTCCTATTTCATGTTGAATAAAACTGGTGAATTGACAGAAGCTGCATGTAAATTTGTGAGTTCTAAGTTTTGTCATACTAATGCTGTAGCTACAATGTAGAAAACATTTTAAATAATATATAACATGTTTCACAAATGTAAAAAATAGTATTTTGGAAATTTTGTTATTTGCATTGTTATTGTAATATGTTTTGACATGAAAGAACTAATCTTGATGTAAATTCATATGTACCTACGTACACCTAAAGAGTTGCTAGAACTTCAGGATCCTGAAGAATCAAAGATTTCAGAAGTTGGAAAATTCTGCCATACCTATGGATTTGTAGGATTAACAGTAAAGCTGGCCATCTTACCAAAATCAGTGTATAGATTCAATGCAATTCCCATCAAAATTCCAACACAATCCCTCACAGACATGGAAAAAGAAATTCTCAACTTCATATGGAAGAACAAAAAAACTCAGTTTAGCAAAAACAGTTCTCAACAGTAAAAGAAGTTCTGGGGGAATTACCATTCCTGACCTCAAGCTGTACTACAGAGCTATAGTGATTAAAAACCACATAGTATGGTACAGATTCACATGGGTCAATCAATGAAATAGAGTTGAAAACCAAGAAATAAATTCACATACCTGTAGACAGTTGTTCTTTGATACTTACTTTTTAATTAGCATGATAGGTTAGCGGCTTAAGAGGCTTGCCAACAAGTCCAAAGACCTGAGCTCAATTTTAGGATCCACATAAATGAAGGACAGAATGGACTCTGAGTCATGCATGGTCTCCTTGGTTTTCCATGTACACCCTGTGAAATGTATATAGAAACAAACCACGTACATGAAATTTAAAAACATTAAAAATACTTGATTTTATCAGAGAACATTATTTTTAAAATGAAGATGATTCCTAATAGGAGAAAATGTCTGAATCACATAAAACTGAATTTGTGTCCAGAATATACACATATTTTAAATTTTGAGATGTCAGTGAAATTCATGGATAAAAGAGCTAATAGAGTTCCAGAGATTCATGTAAGTTCATATATCAAGTAAATGTTCAAGGAATCATCTTACTTTATTAAAGTAAGTGAAAATCGAACCCACCATGTAATACTAGGGTAGATTATACACTAGGATACTGGACAAAATAAATGACCAAGTCATATCAGCATAGATAACCAACTAAATAACTAACCAAAATAATCGTCAAAAGGTAAATAGATGTATAGCATAGTATAGCATAGTATAATATAGTATACAATAGCATATATAGTAAATGCATGAGAATCAAATGTAAAATGAGGTAATATGAAGATAAAATGTATATTTTCTATTACAACAGTATAAAGCCCAGTAGCACAAGTTATTTATGTAATCATATGTATTTCTAGGAGTTGTCAATAATTACATTAAGCAACACAGTAACCAGATGCCATAACAAAGCAAATGTGTCCCTTGTTAATAATTGGATATATACTTAGATCTGTCATTTTTGGATGGGAACACATGGGACATGAGGAACAGTACACTCTTTCTGGATGTGGGAACCACACTCACAGATATTTCACTCTCAACATTGCCTGTGCTGAATGAACATGGCACATTTTGTTTGTATATTATGGTTTAATGAACAGTTAAAATGTCTTGTGCCCTCCAAAAACCTTTGCTAATATAATCTGCATTAGATCTGTACTTAATGGTGTTTCCATTGAAAACTTAAACACCCATTCTCTATATCCTAAGGAGAGCTCTCTGTCTACAGTTCTGTTTCAAAAGCCCTTGCATATTGTTGAACATCCAGTTATAGTCCACTTTTGTTCTGAATAGAATATTTAGTTTGCCACTCATGTGCAAAACTATGCCAGTTTATAAATATTCATATTTATATTTCCATGTAATGATCATAATAGATAATGATTATAATGGGTAATTAACCCATTTCCATTTCAAATTCCTCCCTATCTCCCTACATTATCTTTTTTACTTCATGAACAACACTTCACTTTTGACAGAGTAGTGGTCGACCAGCACTCCCTGTCTTATTCTCATTATGTAAATAGCTTGCTTGAAATTGGACAATTTCAACATAAAGGAGGAGGGCTATGCTGTCACATATTTTAGATTTTTTTTTCTTCACAAAATATAGTTGTGTGCCTGTTTCATTTAGAACTATGTTACTACTTTTTAAAAAAATTATAGACTAACTAGCTAAGTATTCTTTATTAGTCTGTGAAATAATCAAGTTTGCTTCTGTTAGAGAGGAAAAGTAATTTTTAGGTCCTCTTTCTCTTCTTAAATCTGTAGGAAAGGATTTTAAATTTACATGAGTGTATCAAGAACTTTGTTTATTATGGTGCATTGTGGGACAGATGCTACATGAGAATATGTCATTTTCCATCAAATACTTGAATGAAAGATATGGGGACCTAGTCAGACATTTCTTTGTATGGGAATCACAACGCTCCCTTGTGTTCATCTCATTTTTTTATTAGTTTGTTCAGGATTATAGGAAAAGCTCAAAAGTAGGATTCCACTTCACAAAATAGTGTTAAATATTTAAGGGAAGCCATTACCTAAGCATTGCTGACAAAGTTTATTAACTTTCATAGGAACTTTTTCCAAAGTTCTCACTTATTTAGGCTCCATGTAAGTCTAATATATTTCTTAAGGTTTAGAAATACTTTTTTAAAGGTTTAGAAATATTTCTTGCCCTTAGGTAAGTCCTTTAATTAGGACATGTTACTAATTTATTAAAAATTCATATTGTGTGAAATAATTCGAAGATGTTTTTGACTTTTTTATTTTTGGAAAGTTTTTTCACATTTTTTCTTTAATCTTTTCCAGTCCAAACTTTATCCCCTTCCTGGTTCACCTTCTGATTCTTCCACATTTCCATGTCTTCCCCCCACCTCTTCTCCAAGAGGATTCTTCCACCCTACTCACCCTTCCACCCACCAACCCTCCCTCCCTACTCTCGAACACCAAGTCTCTGGAGGGTTAGGCACATCTCTGACTGAGTCCACACTCGGCAGTCATCTGCTGTATATGTGTTGTGGGCCTCTATATGTGTGCATCAACTGGTCTGTGCTGCCTGGTTGATGGCTCTCTGTCTGTGAGATCCTGGGGGTCCAGCTTAGTTGAGACTGCAGGTCTTCCTATGGGGTCACCCTTCTCCTCAGCTTCTTCTTCCAGCTTTTCCCTATTTCAACCACAGGCTCACCATTTCTGTCCACTGGTTGGATGTAAATATCTGCATCTGAATCTTTCAGCTTTTTGGGTCTTAAAGGCAGTCAAGATAGGCTCTTGTTTGTAAGCATACCATTGTGGGGCAATGGGCTATGCACAGACATCCTGTCTCCAGTCTAGCTGAGGTCCTGAACCCTGGGGGGGGGGGACGGTGGGTGTTAATTTCCACCTACATAGACAGAAGGTGTTCGATCATATCTCCTGGACCCCTGGCTCCTGTTGAAGTTACCACCCCCACAGTCCCCACAGGAGAGGTGTGTGGCTATCAGTCATGTAGACAATGTCCAAAGCCTCTGGCATTCTGGCTATACTCCTTCCCACAGTTACCTAGCAACAGCAAGATAGCCCAGCCTACTATAAGAGGGACTGCTTGGCCCCACCTCTGCTATCTCTAAGTTCTCTCTCTCTCTCTCTCTCTCTCTCTCTCTCTCTCTCTCTCTTCCCCTTTCTCTCCACGTGGCCATGGCGCCCCCCTCTCTCTCTCCACCTTCTCTTTCCCTCTTCCTTTCTACAATAAAGCTCAAAAACGACAGACTGTATCTGATCATGAAGGCCCACCATATTTGAAAGATGGGATAGGCTTTCTCCTAACTAGCCACGTCTAACCTCCTGCTGCAGTCATAGACCAGACTAAGGACTGTCACCTGTGTGGGAACCATCCAGCGCCCCCCCCTCCTGCCCTTTCCTGCTTTCCTCCCTGGGGCCGAGTACCACCCTGAGGCCCCTATTCTGTTCTCAGTTCCTCTGCCATATCAAGCATGGGATGCTGGAGGCTGTCCCTTGTCCACTACCTGCCATGTGGGGTCAGTGGCCTAACACAGTCAGATGCCCACCCGGGGCTGCGTGGAAGTCATGTGCAATCCCCCTGTGAATGCCCACCCAGAGCACCGGAACTCTGGCAGGACATGGGCTCTCTCCCACTCCCCTCTTTCCCATATACTCATGGCCCCATATATCATAGTATCAGTAATTGTATCAAGCCTTGGGACCTCCCCTTGAGCTGGATCCCAATTTGGGCCTGTCACTAGACTTCCTTTTCCTCAGGTTCTTCTTCATTTTTGTCCCTACAGTTCTTTCAAACAGAAAAATTATGTGTCAGAATTTTGACTGTGGGATGGCAACTATACTTGATGCCCTTTCTTTCTACTAGAGGTGAGCTCTATAAGTTTCTTCTCCCCACTGTAGGGCATTTCATCTAATAGTCCTCCCTTTGAGTCCTGAGAATCTCTCATCTCCAAGGTCTCTGGTACATTCTAGAGGGCTATCCACCCCAACCTCTTACCCCCCCCCCAAAGTTGCTTGTTTTGATCCTTTCTAAGAACTTCAGTTCTGTTTCTCCCCACCCCCAATACCTGATCATGTTCCTCTTTTCCCCTCCCAGTCACCTTTCAGATCCAGGTTCTTCCCTCCATCCCCCCTCCTGTGATTGTTTTTTATCTTCCTCCCAAGTGGAACTGAGGCATCCACACTTACACCTTTTATCTTGTTAACCTTCTTGAGTTCTGTGGATTGTATCCTGGAATTCTGTCCTTTTTTGGCTAATATCCACTCATTAGTAAGTACATGTTGTGGTATATCTCCAACCCAAATATGCCCAGCAATGAAAACACAACTCAATTAATAAGAATACCTGCTGTGTGCCTAGATTGGACAGATCTACCACTACACTACCATCTTCCACACTACGAGATCCCTTAGAACTTGTGGTTTCTGCTCTGCTTTTTTTCTTCTTCCTCCTCTTCATCCTTTCTCCCATTTTCTCCTCCTTCTCTCTCTCAACTTTCCACTCTATGTGCCCATTCATCAGCTCTCCTTTATTTTACAAATTAAGGTGGGAAGAAGTTTTACAGTAAATCACCTGAGTACTGACTCATTCCTTGTTCACAACCCCTCACAGGAGAACAGAATTAACATCAAATACAATTATCCCCAGGGCTATCCTCAACATTTCCTCCTTTCTGTCCAGTTAAAAGACAATCTCAGATATAATTGAACACAACTATTACCATTTTCTAATTTATAAAGTATAAGAGACATAACACCCAGTCCATCATCTTTATTAATTAAATAGAAACTCTGCCATCTATCCTTACTTAAAAGACTATAGTTCTTCACCTAGCTATGTCTTGGCTTTAGATTGAATGCCATCCAACAACCATCCTCTCAAATCTGTTCCTCTCAAAGTAAAAAGCCCTGGCTGGATAGGAGACTATGTAGTTTTTCAACCCCATCAGAAATCCAAGGACGACTGGTATTAACTGAAAATATATAGGAAGCCTAACACAGCTTCCAAAACTTAGCCAATTTATAGAGATCACTGATCACTTGGATATTTCCTTACTTCAGCATGTTGGAACATCAGTCATTAGACTACTGGCCAGGGTCTTCTGACAGACTTAGAGAACAGAAATATTAAGGACTAGCCTACTCTGTCTCAGCAGAATCAAGCTGTCCTAACATGTAATTGTGCCCTTTCTTTGGATAGTATAATATCTGTAGATGAAATGAGGTAATTCTTGCCTATTGGCTGTTTTGCCACAACTGGAGTAACTCAAAGGTGCTCAGTTTCTTCTTTGAATCCAAGGCAGGAAAAGCCATCAGGAGCAGACTAGTCTCAACAACAAGTTGAAGGGAAATGAAATTTAAGATAAAATTTGAGGCCTGATTTCTGTAACTTATGTCAAATAATCCAAAGAAAAAGTTGTTTGTAAGCTTAGAAGGCTGAGAACACAGTGGAACAGGCCAGGGCACATCCGGGCAGACCTGTTGTTAAAACATTCTTGGGGCTGACTGGCCATAAAGATAAAAGAAGAATGCAGGAATTTGTCCAGGCTATGTTGGCTGAGTCATCAGTCATCTGGCATCTCTTTCTGCCCATTGCCCTCCTGACATAGTTTGAAGTTATATGTTAATTAAATATTCTGCTGACCTAGATAAGCATCTGCCCCTCAGGTCTCCTGACATCCTGACTTGCACGTACCATTCTGCTAATGTGTAATCGTTTTTGCTGATGTTCAAATGAGCCAATCATGTGAAACCATGCCAATTCCTCTTAGCCCCTCTCCCTCTCCCTATAAAAACCCCTAGCTTTCGAGCCTCATGGTCTACTCCTCTGTCTCCTGTGTGAGATATTTATCGGCCCAGAGTTCTGTCATTAAACTACCTCACGTTTTTGCATCAAGAAGGTCTCTCACATTTCCTTGGGTGGGCCCTGTCCCGAGACTTGAGTGGGGGGGTCCCCTAAAGGGGGTCCTACAGAGTGAGTAAATAATCACATTCTGTTGACTTCTGATGGTTTTGAACACCAATTATCTATGTAAAGTAACCTAGATTGTTCTCTGTTAACTATTCTTAGCCATTTCTAATTAAAATAATGGAAAATACCCTAACAATAAACTCAGAGCCATGAATTTCCTATTTGGCCCTTAACTCACAGTCCTAAATATTTCAGAACTGTGGATAATAACAGCAATAGAAAGACTGGGTCTAAGCCCTGTACTTCAAAATTTTTAGTATCAAAGACAACCTATAATAATGTAATGGTTTGTATATTCTTGGACCAGGGAGTGGCACCATCTGGAGGTGTGGCCTGGTTNGAATAGGTGTGTCACTGTGGGTGTGGGCTTAAGACTCTCACCCCAGTTGCCTGGAAG
>NC_034594.1:116469540-116482887 GCF_900095145.1 Mus pahari | reverse complement strand
CCTCTGAGCCTGTAAGCCAGCCCCAATTAAATGTTGTTTTTTATAAGACTTGCCTTGGTCATGGTGTCTGTTCACAGCAGTAAAACCCTAACTAATACAAATAACCACCCACAGGCCCAAAGCCTAGGGAAGTGGGATGATGACTCTTCATGACTTCTTCAAGCTGAATATGGGCACTGAGATATTTTGTAGGGAGCGGGAAGGGTAGGGAAAATGGGGGAGTTGGATGGCCTTAAAAAGGCCACACCAATGATTGTACTAGTCTCTGATATCTGTGTCCTGACTGGATGGATCTGGATGAAAACCAAGACATCAGGAATTCAGGCAGGTCAGTTCATCATGTCTGAGAATGGAATTCACTAAGACTGTGTATTCTGTAATATATAAATCTCAAAACAAAATTTAATATCAACAAGATAAACTTTTTGTTTGATTCTCTGGAATTTCATTTTCAGGGAGACTCCCCCTATCAAATCTGATCCATATAACTCTAGAAGGTGTAAATACCTTAATCACCTTTTCCAAAAACACAAAGATAAATCAGCATATCCTTTAGCTGGTAACCAGGAAAACCTGTAGCTTGCCCTCTGTCCCAGAGGAACTTTAAGACAACCACAATACTCAAAACCACACACAGTTTAGCCTTTTTAGGCCTTCCTAATTTGTCATGTCAGGATATTAATCCAAAATTCCCATGGAATCCACATTAGAGAATATGAGTCTCCTGTAGACTTTATTATACAATCTTTAAAACAGTTGATTCATACTTCTATATATACCTGCTTATAAGAGGCAGCTTGCCAAACCAGGATTCTCTGAGAGCCCATGTTATACAGAATATGAGTATCCTCTAAGACTTATTAGAGCAATATATCTTTATACCATCTTTAAAGCAATTGAGTCAAACTTCCACTAATACTTGACTATCGGAAGCAAATCGTTTTCAATTGTTAAGCTTTCTGCTTAGAGCAGCCATCCTGTTATACCATTTATCTGTTATACTCTCTACCTAGAGCCACAGACTTCTATTTAATTAATACTTATTATAACATATATCTGTTATGTTCTCTATCTAGAGCCACAGACTACTATTTAATTAATACCTATTATAACATCTATGTGTTATGCTCTCTACCTGGAGCCACAGACTTCTATTAATTAATACCTGTTCATAGCAGGTGATTATCACTGCTCTCTTTACTTGGCGTCATTGACTAATATTTCCTATCTAGTCCCGAACCACAAGTGAAATTTCCCATCTTTAGGTACTATACCTGCTTGTAAGAGGCAGCTTGTTACACCAGGACTTAAACTCAAAATTCCCATGGAGCACATATTAGATAGAATATGAGTATCCTCTAAGACTTATTAGAGCAATATTATCTTTTTACCATCTTTAAGTATCAAAAGGTTATATTTCTCTGTTTATATCAACAAATTGCCCTTTGCACCTTTGTCTCCCAATTCTTTATTTACAGGGAGAAGCTGAGTATAAAAAAGGCCTGCATTGTCTTGTGTCCCTGTTTGGGGACGAGGGAGGCAGGGTAGGGAGCAAAGGTTACAGTGAAGCAAACAGAAAGGCTCTCTCTTGGGCAGCCTCTCTGGTGTCCACTGTAGGCCTCTCAAACCCAGTCAGCTTTGAATCCATACTGCTACAGCCTAGGTCACTGCCCAAGCCCCATTCAAGGGGGGAGGAGCCTTGAATTTTTATCTCAGGTTAGTTGAATTTAAATCAATACCTTGGGCATCGTTTTGTTGTGGTAAATCTCCCACCCATATATGCCCAGGCAATAAAAACACAACTCAATTAAGAGGAATACATGCTGTGTGCCTAGATTGGGCAGATCTACCACAACACTACCATCTTCCACATCTATGAGATCCCTTAGAACTTGCAGTTTCTCCAGGTTTCTGCTCTGCTTTTCTTCTTCTTCCTCCTCTTCATCCTCTTTCTCCCATTTTCTCCTTCTTCTCTCTCCACTTCTCTCAATTTTCCACTCCATCTTCCCTTTATCTGCCCAACCATCAGCTCTCCTTTAATTTACAAATTAAGGTGGGAAGAAGGTTTACAGGAAATCACCTGAGTACTGACTCATTCCTTGTTCACAACCCCTCACAGGAGAACAGAATTAACAACAAATATAACCATTACATATCAAGCATAACTTTTGGATCTGATTTATCTCACTCAGGATGATATTTTCTAATTCCATCCATTTGCCTGCAAAACTCATGATGTCCTTGTTCTTAATAGCTGAGTAGCATTCCATTGTGTAAATGTACCAAATTTTCTCTATCCATTCTTCTGTTGTAGTACATCTGGGTTGATTTCAGCTTCTGGCTATCACAAATAAGGCTGCTACGAACATAATGGAACTCATGCCCCTGTGGCATGGTAGGGCATCTTTTGAATTTTGAGACTATATAATTCAGTCATTTCTCACTTCCATTCTCACCCTTTCATCGGGTCTATTGCTTCATCTATTGCTTCTTGCTAGCTCCCAAGTTTATGGCTGTTTTTTTAAGTTAAAAAACTTTTTATTCATTCTCTCTCTCTCTCTCTCTCTCTCTCTCTCTCTCTCTCTCTCTCTCTCTCTCCCTCCCTCCCTCTCTCTCTTCTCTATCTCACCTAAGTAGAACCTGCTTGGACTGTATAATGTTACTTGTATATTTCCAGGACTGAATATTATATTGGAGATTAGATCATATTGAACCAATTGAGTAAACATGTTTTGCTTTTCCCCTAAGGATTTCTACCAACAATCCAAGGGTGCCTGTAGTGCACTGTATATGGTTGTGGGGCAACAGGCTACTCACAGGCAGCCTGGTCTCCAGTCAAGCTTAGTTCTTGAACCCCCGTGGGACTGGTGGGTGGTAATTTCCACCTACATGGGACAGAAGACATTCGATCATCTCTCCTGGACCCCTGGCTCCTGTTGAAGTTAGCGCTCCCACAGCCCCCACAAGATAGGTATGTGGCTATCAGTCATGTAGGAACAGCACCAAGACTTTCCACATGTAAATAACGTTTCTCCCAAACTCTCAGTCCAAGCCAATGAGCAGTACCTGCTGTTGAACCCTGAATCACCCCCAGAACTGTATATAAATCCATCCAGGGAATTAAAGGTATGCAAGAACTACTCCTTCTACTCCTTTGTCTGAGTCTTTTGTTCCAAGAACTATATGTAACACTTGGTAAGAGATCTTCTCTCCCTTCTCTCCCGAAGAGCCACCTGAGGTCCTGCCGCACACCTCACTGGATAGTCAGCTTTTTGTTGTCCCAACTCAGTTCAGAGCAGCTCAGAGTTACCTAGTGACCTGGAAGGCATGGCAGACACTTTGTCTCCCTGGACTGGACAGAGATGTCCTTGGAAAACCTCTGGTACCCAGGCCCACATATGGTTGAGGTATTGTGGGTTTTCCCTTGTTCACTTTGACAGGAAGATATTTGTTGTCCTTTTTCAGCTTATGTTTAAGAAGTCATATTGGTGAAACCTATGGCTGTAGTTGCTGACATCACTACATAAGTGCAGGAGTTGTAGAGATTTGTCCATTGTGATTAGGATCCACAATTCTGCATTTTGATTGGTTGTAGTTTCCTATAATGATCACTGTTAAGAATATTTTTTTTGGTGGATTGAGAACTATATGTATCTGTTGATATAATGCCACATATTTGATATTTAGTTCAGGATTATGGTGGTTAATAAACTAATGCTAATATATTTTCCTCCAAGTTCCATGACTTCATTAGCCCTGGGATATTGGCTAGATTTCCAGTACCAACAATGATTTTGTTCTTGTAGGGCAACTCTTTGGGTGAGATTATAGTTTGTCTTTTTAAGCAAGTAGATATTTCAGAAAAGAATTATTAAGTGGATTATACAGAGTCTGAAATTTTAAATTTATATTTCTTTTTTCAATCTAAATTTTATGTAAATTTTAATGAGTTTTTAGAATTATGAATGTTACAGAAATATTCAATAACCCTGAACCTCATTGAGTACAAACAATAGTGAAATTAAGATTGTATCTTTCCTTCTTCAGATTGGCTAGTGTCTAGAAAAGGAAAAACAAATGCTAGCTGTCAGGACAAAAAAAGTGAACCTGCTGAATAAGTCTGATGAAATATGATAGTATTGTTTCTTTAGAAATCAATGTATAGTTTCCTCAGAAATTTCAAAATATGACTATATTTCAAAATATAGCTATAGATAAAGAAATGTTTTTAAATCACACATGTTTTTCAGCCACAAAGACAAAAGACATGTTATTGATAGTGGGCTGGGATCCTGTGGATTGTTTATAGGCTATTTCAGGACCCAGACCTTCTAGCCTGTGTCTGTGTTTTCATAAAGCATATTCACTTAACACACATGGACTTGATACCAGGTTTCTACACTAGTGGTAGCTTCTTCACTTAGTCTGCTTTAGGCTTTTCTACATATATTCTGAGCTATGCTATGTTCCAGGGTGTAGTTGGGATTTCTTAAAGGTTCAAAGCCATAGCAGAGTAGAATGAAGTGGAGACAGGAACATCACCTGTCTTGTGTTTAGTTGTAGAAAGCTCAATGATAGGGGAATTTGACTTCCTATCCAGGATGTTCAGCCAGCATTTTGTCTGTTTCCTTTTGTTATTTATTCAAATTTTAAGTTGTAATCAGCAAGAGGTGTGAGTCCTTCAGGCTTGTGCTGCCATGGGCAGTTTTCCTGTATCCTCGTGTTTCTGAAATGTACATATGCCCTTCCTACAGTGAGGTATTGAGAGAGTTGCCATTTGATCCATGAAATTCAGTCCTTGTAAGCACTCTCTGAGGTGTATTTGATTAGACTTGGCATGGTGCTTGTTCTAGTACTATATTCAGCCATGACCTGAATCCACATGGGCCATTAATTTACACAGATCAGGTGTGTGTGAATCATGGCTGCACAGCTACTTGGCAGAATGTAAGGTGGGGAAATCAACTTCCATGTTTGCTATTTTGGATTACTCATATATATTATTTTTTGAATTTGAGCAGCTGCTCTTTCTTCTGGAGATTGGACAAAAACATCTGTCTAAGAAATCTGCTGGATTTAATGAAGAAAAAGGTTTCTGTTAAAATTAAACAATTATAAACAGGTCTAATTCCCCAGCTCTTTCAGGAATACTTTTTTGGCTAGATTATCCCTTTGACAGTTTCAGTCAAATTAGTATTCTACTTACAACTTATTAACAAGTGGAGAGGATTGTAGAAGTGGCTGTTAAAATAGCATGTGATCTTTGTGCAGTGACTCCTGGAGTTGAATGCAGAAGAGTGATTAGATTTCATAAAGACTATTTTCTAGTTCACTTGCTGATGATGCTTTGGCATCCTATCTATAGACCCCATTGTTAAACTCCATGAGCCAGCAAAATATTTTAAAACACACAGCAGTCACAGTTAGCATTAATTGAATTATTCATGTTCATTTCCAGGCTGTGGATGGGGTGAAAATGATGATATCAATTAATACAGGGAATGGTTCTATTTAAGTCATTCTCTGCAGATCATGCTGAGTGTCTTGTAACAATTTTCTCACCAAGATACCTTTATTTATACATTATAGTCTCTGTGCTGGGCAAGGATTTTTAGGATTTATTTTAGTTTAATGTTGTAAGACCACACATTCCTTATTGGTAAAGCTTTCTTCTTCATCTACTTTTTAGTATCTCTAGGTTCATGTGATAAGAGTGAAACATTCATGAGAAAAAAATTGATAATTTTTTATCCAAAACTACCTGAAATGCAAAGGTGAAATTAAGGTATTAACTTTTTTCAGTGAAACAATATTATTTTCACCAAAGCCTATTTCGCATAAACACATGCTTAATAATCACAAGTCAAATATCTTCATGATCATGAACAAACATCATGACCATGAAGCAGGTTGTGGAGGAAAGGGTTTATTCAGCTTATACTTCCACACTGCTGTTCATCACCAAAGGAAGTCATGACTAGAACTCAAGCAGGTCAGGAAGCAGGAGCTGATGCAGAGGCCATGAAGGAATTTTATTTATTGGCTTGCTTCCCCTGGCTTGCTCAGTTTGCTTTCTTATAGAACTTGAGACTACCAGCCCAGGGATGTCACCACCCACAATGAGCCCTCCCCCCTTTATCACCAACTGAGAAAATGCCTTACAGCTGGATTTCATGGAGGCATTTCCTCAAGAGAGTCTGCTTTCTCTCTGATAACTCCAGCTTTTGTCAAGTTGACACACAAAACCAGCCAGTACATATGGTGACTGGGATGTTTTTAAAATTTGAGACATTCTTATAAACCTGGTATACTTATTCATTTAAGTCATAATACTTCAACCAAATGAACAAACAAAAATATTAGCAGCTATATTTCTTTTCTTTTTTTTCCCCAATACAATTTTATTCCCTTATAACATGTTGTAATATGTGTGACATGTGATAACTGTCAGATAACTGATTTCCCAGAACAATTTTATTACCTTATAATATATTATAGTATGTGAAACATGTGATAAGTGTCTGATGCCCCAGTATAGGGTAAGGCCAGGGACAGGAAGCACAAGTAGGTGGGTTGTGGAGCAGGTGGAGGGGGACACAATAGGGGAAACTAGGAAAGGGGATAACATTTGAAATGTAAATAAAGAAAATATCTAATAGAAATACATAGAAAAAAAGAAAATGGCAATCAGTTATCAGATGCTTATCACGTTACACATACTATAACATATTATAAGCTATATTTCCTTTCATAGAAAAGTAACTGAATCCTTACTCTATTTTGTAAATTTGCTGGGTGTGGCTTTTGAAATCTGTTGTCATGGTAACCACATTAGCAAAGTCTACGAGTCTGAGACCCACTTGTTACCAGGGCAGTTTTCTGAGGCTACAAGGGAGAAATATCAAATATTTGTTCTCCAAACCCACTGGTCTTTTAGTATCAAAGATATGGCTTGAGAAGTGAATTCATCACCCTCGTGATGGTGGTGGTCAAACTATGTATATGTCTCACTGTTCATAGTCTTTATCGTGAGATGATGTTTTCCCTGACATAAGTTCCATATCAATGATCTCTTTTAACCTGATGACCTCTATAAAGAGACTTCATACTGAAATAAAGTTGCATTCTGAAATAGTGGGTATCAGGACTTTTTAGATTCTTTTACAGAAAATGAAACTCTACCTGTAAAAGTAATTAGATTTTAAGATAGGACTTATCACAAATGATGTGATGTATACATTTACTTAGTAATAATTTTCTTGATATTGTGTTGATATTTCTTGAATTGTGATTGCAATTTTTATAGCAACTGCCTCATTATTCAATTTCTGCTTTGTTGAAAACAAGAAGTGAAACTACTGAGAATTTTATAAAGCAAATTATTTAGTATCATAATGACTAATTACAATATGATGATGATTTACTTACTTTGTTTTCATTCAAACAACAAATATTTCTGCATACACAACTGTGATTGGTCTAGAACTGAATTTTCCCTTTACAAAATTGAAAGCATTCAGAAAATTTCCTCTTCTTTTTAATGATACCTTGATATTTTGAACTGCTGTGGTTACTCAATAACGCACTCTTTTTAAATTGAGATCATTGACAGGGATCACATGTGAGTTCTACCTTTAGTTTTTTAAGAAACCACCATACACTTCTTCACTGCCTTTATCAATTTATATTCTAATTATGAGTGTACAGAGGTTTGTTCTTACCCACACTTGAATGCGATATTTTCTATTTTTTTATGGTTAGTCATTTTTCTTGGATATTTTATTTATTTACATTTCAAATATTATCCTCTTTCCAGATCCACCCACCTGGAAACCCCCTATCCCATCCCCCTTTCTCCTGCTTCTATGAGGGTTTGCCCCTACTCACCTACCCACTACAACCTCCCTGCTCTCACATTCCCAAACACTGTGCTATAGAGCCTTCACAAGACCAAAGGTCTCTTCACCCATTGATGCCCAACAAGGGCATTGATGCCCTTTGCTACATGAGTCCTTCCATGTGTACTCCTTAGTTGGTGGTTTAGACCCTGGGAACTCTGGTTGGTTGACATTGTTGTTCTTCCGATGGGGTTACAAACGTTTTCAGTTCCTTTAGTCCTTTCTCTAATTCCCCCATTAGGGATCCTATGATCGGTTCAATAATTGGCTGTGAGCATCTGCCTTTGTATATGTTAGGCTCTGGAAGAACCTCTTAGGAGACAGCTATATCAGGCTCCTGTCAGCACACACTTTTTGGCATCCAGAATAGTGTCTGAGTATGGGAAGAAACTATTGTATGACTGTATATGGTCATGGATCACTATATGTATATTGGATGGATTCTTAGGTGGGGCAGTCTCTGGATGGCATTTCCTTCAGTCTCTGCTCCACACTTTGTCTCCATATTTGTTCCTGTATTTTGTTACCTCATCTAAGAAGGACCGAAGCACTCACACTTTGGTCTTCTTTCTCCTTGAGCTGCATGTGGTCTCTTGTATCTTGGGTGTTTAAAAATACTTATGTTAACTATATATAAAATTCTACTCTTAATTTATAGTAGACAGAACCTATAAAGAACCCCGATATCCCTCAACAGAGAAAAAGATACAGAAAATGTGGTACATTTACACAATGGAGTACTACTCAGCTATTAAAAAACAATGAATTCATAAAGTTCTTAGGCAAATGCATGCAACTAGAAAATATCATCATGAGTGAGGTAACTCAAATCACAAAAGAACACACATGGTATGCACTCACTCACTGATAAGTGAATATTAGCCCAGAATCTCAGAATACCCAAGATACAATTCACAGACCACATGAAGCTCCAAAAGGAGGAATACCAAAGTGTGGATACTTCAGTCCTTCTTAGATATGGGAACAAAATACCCTTGGGAGGATACAGAGAGACAAAGTGTGAAGCAGAGTCTGAAGGAAAGGCCATCCAGAGACTGCCCCACCTGGGGATCCATCCCATGTACAGTCACCAAACCAAACACTATTTTGAATGCTACCCAGAGCTTGTTGACAGTAGCCTGATATAGCTGTCTCCTGAAAGGCTTTGCGAGTGCCTGACAAATATAGAGGTGGATGCTCTTAACCAACCATTGGACTGAGTACAGGATCCCCAATGGAAGAGCTAGAGAAAGGACTCAAGGAACTGAAGGGGTTTGCAGACCCATAGGAGGAACCACAATATGAACCAACCTGTATCACCAGAGCTCCCAGGGACTAAACCACCAACCCAAGAGTACACATGGAGGAACCCATGTCTGCAATGGCATTTGTAGCAGAGGAATGCCTTGTTGGTCATCAGTCGGAGGAGAGGTCCTTGGTCCTGTGAAGGTTCAATGACCCAGTGTAGGGGAATGCCAGGGCTAGGAAGTGGGAATGGGTGGGTTGGTGAGCAGGGTGAGTGGGAGGGGATAGGTGTTTTCATAGAAGAAGCCAGGAGAATGGGTAACATTTGAAATGTAAATAAAGAAAATATTATTAAAAATAAAAGAAAGTATATAATAAAGTATACACATTGTAAGAAAAAAGTTAAGAAACTTCTACTTTTAAACTTCTGCTTTCCTTGTGTTTGTTTTTATTTACTCATGATACAATTTATCTCTTGTAGATGGTACATCTTTTTCAAAATTGTTACAGGTTGAGTAAATGATTTACCATTTTCACTTTTGCATTAGAGTTAAAGAGAATTGGTTCACTGTCACTGTGATATCAGGATATTCTGCTTTGAATATATTCTAATTTTTGCATGAGTTTATTTTGTATATGGTCACATTATTGTTTTTTTTTTAACTTCATGAGACAGCTTCAACATTTTTGAATGACTGATTACTATAGTTTGTTCAGCAAAGACTTTCCTGAATTCCCTTTTCTTTAAGAATTAAAAAATAAAAGATTTTTATATTATTTTTAATATTTTATTTTTGTGTTTACATATCAGGTATTGATTTTATTTTAATGCTTTAAATTGATGCAGAGAGGAAATTTTAATGCCCGATTCCAGAGAGTTAAACAGAACCAATTTTGGCCTAGACCCTGTGTCAGAATTTGTTAGTGTTAGAATATCTCTACAATGGGCCTTAAACCTAGGCTTATGAGGAGGAATTCCTCATGACTTGTGTCTGTAAAGTCAACTTGATACAGAGTCAGGTTTGCTGGTGTGGGAGTTGGCTGCATTTTAGATTCAAAAAAACAGGCCTAGTATTTGGAAATGTTTGGGGAAGCCCAATGTTGTGATCTTATGCAGGCCATTTTAAACTCTCAGTCTTAGAGAACTGGGATACACTAGAGTGTAGGGCTGGGGAAACCATCCTGTATTCCTTTTTGTCACTAGGTTAAGCCTGGAGACAGCACAAATTAAAACAATTCAGGGACCACTACTACCATGTCCTCTAGGGTAGGTCTACAGGGCCTACTGCAGTGCTGGACAGGTTTTATGCTTCTGTTTATGGTAATTTATATTTAAATGCACTAAAATCTTTTACAAAATACATAGACAAAATATTCCACAATAAGATTTCACAATATAAGAAAGTTGCAACAGCCATTTGTGACATTATAACTATTCCTAAGTACAGTTATAAGAAAATGTACTTATCAATAAAAACAGGAACGTTATGATGATATCATGATACAGGTGTATAAACTTAACAACATCCTTAAGTAACCAGTAATACAGTTACAATATCGTATACTCTAATGATCTGGAGAGACTGATTAATTATCTCATGTTTTTGAAATACCATATTCATTCATTACTGATTCATTTTTTTTTTCAAATTTCGGTTTTACATTTAGAGCTGGAAAATATATTTGTCCATAAATTAGTTGCATGTTAATTTTGGAAGGCCAAATGCTGTGGATTATTTTTATATCACAATTCAGCAGAAGACAACAGAAATACAATACTTTAGCGAATATGTAAGCAGAAATTAACACCTATTTACACAAGGATTGAAAGATAAAATTTAGTAATTTATTAAGTGTTTTGAAAGGAATGACAAAAGCAGACATACATATCAAAACTCATTGGATATAAGCAAACATAGTTCAAAGAAACAGAAGTCAAATGCTACCCTTAATGCTTCTATAGACAGGGACTTAAAGATATATATTAAGAACCTAGTAAAACAAAAGCAAAGTGAACCCAAGTAGGTGGAAGAAGGAAATAATAAAGATAAGGGCAGAAATCAATGAGGCAAAAGCAGATGGATTTAGTGAGGCCAAAAATGGAATAGGTGAAAAAGAACCAACAAAATTTATGCATCACTCAGAAAAACTGACCAAATAATAAAGGAGTGTGTTGGCTGATTTTCTTTGTTAACTTGACACAATCTGGAGTTATCACAGAGAAAGCAGTCTCCCTTGAGGAAATGCCTCCATGAGATCCAGCTGTAAGGCATTTTCTCAAATAGTGATCAAGAGTGGGAGGACCTATTGTGGGTGATGCCATCTCTGGATTGGTAGTCTTGGGTTCTATAAGAAAGCAAGCTGAGCAATCCAGGGGAAGCAAGCTTGTAAGTAACATCCCTCCATGACCTCTGCATCAGCTCCTGCTTCCTGATCCGCTTGAATTCTAGTCCTGACTTCCTTTGGTGATGAACAGCAATGTGGAAAGTGTAAGTTGAATAAACCCTTTCCTTCCCAACTTGGTTCTTGGTCATGAATTTTGTGCATGAATAGAATCCCTAACTAAAACAAATTGATACCAGCATAGTGGGGTATTCCTGTGACAACCTGACCATAATTTGGGAAAGACTGTGGAAGAGGTCTTTAAAACTTTGGGCTAGAAGAGCCATTGGATGTCCAGAGTTCTGTAGGATGTTCTGTAGGGGCTTGGAAGATAGCATTGAGAACAGTGCAAATGATGGAGACCTGGGATGGGAAATTTCAGAAGGAAGAGTGAAGACTGTTGCTGTGTTGATTGTGAAGATTCTGTGGCTGAAGGATCAACTGTGATTAAAAAGATACCAGAACTACTAAAGACAAACCTTTGCTATACTGGGACTACTGATGCTGGTTATCTGGAATTAAGAAATTTGTGGTGACTAAGAAGATACAACACTATTGAGGTGAAATCTTCTGGGAAGATTCCAGAGAGCACAAAGAGGCTGTGTTCCAGAGATAGTTAGTTAGACAGATAGATAGATAGAAGTCTAGTTGCAGCAGTGTTTTGGAGATGGCAGTACCATGAGATGAGCACCAAGAACAGCAGAAGCAGTGGAGTACAGGCAGCTGGACCCTAGAAGACAAGAATAGTGCTACAAGGGGTAAAGATGGAGAATTGACCCAAGCCCTTGTAGGAGCCCAGAAGTTTGTCAGCAGACACCAGACATTGGATGGTTAGAATTTGATTTTGCTTTTGATTGTGACTGTGCCCTGGTATTTTTTCCTTTTGAAGGAAGAACATATTTTAATGGAGCCCATGGTTAAAAGACTTTGAATTGTAAAAAGTCTTTGAATTATAAAAGACATTGGATATTTTAAAGGGATTGAAATTTTAATGTGTAAAAAATTTGTAAAGCCCGTGGGACTTTTAAAGTTATTTAGAGCATGGAATGAATAAGAAAGTAAGGGTTGAGGTTTAATAGTGATATGTTTTGAGTCAAGTTGACAAGGAGTCAATTGTACTGGCTGGTTTTGTATGTCAACTTGACACAGACTGGAGTTATCATAGAGAAATGAGCTCCCCTTGAGGAAATGCCTCCATGAGATCTAGCTTTAAGGCATTTTCTCAATTACTGATCAAGGGTTGGAGGACCTAGTGTGGGTGATGCCATCCTTGGGCTAGTAGTCTTGGGTTCTATAAAGAACTCAAGAATTTGGACTTCAGGAAACCAAATAACTCTATTAAAAATGGGGTACAGAGATAAACAAAGCGTTCTCAACTGAGGAATACTGAATGGCTAAAAAGCACCTAAAAAATGTTCAACATTCTTAATCATCAGGGAAATGCAAATCAAGACAACCCTGAGATTCCACCTCATACCAGTCAGAATGGCTAAGATCAAAAACTCAGGTGACAGCAGATGCTGGTGAGAATGTGGAGAAAGAACAAAACTCCTTCTTTGCTGGTGGTATTACAAGCTGGCACAACTACTATGGAAATCACGTTGGCAGCTCCTCAGAAAATTGGACATACTACTACCAGAAATCTAGCTATACCACTCCTGGGCAGAAGATGATCAAACTTGTAATTAGGACACATGCTCCACTATGTTCATAGCAGTCTTATTTATAATTGCCAGAAGCTGGAAAGAACCCAGATGTCCCTCAACAGAGGAATGGATACAGAAAATGTGGCACATTTACACAATGGAGTAGTACTCAGCAA
>NC_034594.1:116420007-116469300 GCF_900095145.1 Mus pahari | reverse complement strand
AAGAAGGAAGACCAAAGTGTGGATACTTTGATCCTTCTTAGAATTGGGAACAGGATACCCATGGAAGGAGTTACATAGACAAAGTAGGGAGCAGAGACTGAAGGAGTGACCATCCAGAGTCTGCCCAATCTGGGTATCCATCCCTTAAACAACCACCAAACCCATACACTATTGCAGATGCCAACAAGATTTTCCTGACAGGAGCCTGATATAGCTGTCTCCTCAGATGCTCTACCAGTGCCTGGCAAATACAGAAGTGGATGCTCACAGTCATCCATTGGACAGAGCATAGGGTCCCCAATGAAGGAACTAGAGAAAGTACCCAAGGAACTGAAAGGGTTTGCAGCCCCATAGGAGGAACAACCATATGAACTAACCAGTAACCCCAGAGCTCCTGGGGACTAATCCACCAATCAAAGAAAACACATGGTGGGACTAGTGTCTCTACCTGCATATGTAGCAGAAGATAGCCTAGCTGGTCATCAATAGGAGGAGAGGTCCTTAGCCTTGTGAAGGTTCTATGCCCCAGTAGAGTGGAATGCCCGGGCCAGGAAGCAGGAGTGGGTGGGTTGAGGAACAGGGCAAGAGGAGGAGAGGATTGGGGATTTTCGGAGAGGAAACTAGGAAAAGGGATATCATTTGAAATGAAAATAAGAAAAATATATAATAAATGAAAAAAGGTTAAAAAAAAAAGAAGAAAAGAAAAAAAAGAAAAAGAAAGAAAGCTGAGCAAGCCAGGGGAAGCAAGCCAGTAAGTAACATACCTCCATGGCTTCTGCATTAGCTCCTACTTCCTGACCTGCTTTGATCCTGACCCTGACTTCCTTTGGTGATGAACAGCAATGTGGAAAGTGTAAGTTGAATAAACCCTTTCTTCCCTAACTTGGTTCTTGGACATGAAATTTGTGCAGGAATAGAAACCCTGACTATAACAAGGTGGAAGACAAAAATCAATAATATCATAAATAAAAGACCAAGGTTATCACAATAGGGAGAAAGCCTCTAATATCCTTGTAAAAATAGACTTCAAGGGGAGGGTATTTTTAGGTACACTGAGCCTTAGTTTATTACTTACCTTGTCATATTCTTGGCTTTAGCTACTGAGTTTTTCTTCTTTGGATTGTTTTTTAAAGATATTATTTGCCTATCAAGTCAACCAAATAGATATTGTGGTATTCCAAAGGTTTATTTTCAACTTTCCTTTTGTGGGCACATTCAATATATTTGTAAATTCACTTATCTCAAAACTGTCTACTTTAAAATATTGGCTAATTTAGAATATTTCTAAAATGTTTATCCATATCATTTTGTTTTTAACCTAAATATTTATGGTGTTTATTTAGGAAATAACAACACTAAAAGATAACAAATTATTCAAAGGTCTCATGTTATTGTGTGTAGCTACTAAGTGCTGTTCTTAAAGATATACCTCATCCAAAGCCTTTACATATCCAGATTCCTCCTTTTTTTCATCTCCATGGAACTGTGATTAACTTTTGTGGGTATACTATAGAACTGTGATTAATTTTGGGTGGTACACTATGGTACTGTGATTAACTTTTGTGGGATAACTCTGATTTTGTATATTTATTCTCCATCACTCCAGACTATTATTCTTACGTAGGCTGTGGCTGAATTTTTAGCAATCTTCTTACCTCCTTCCTGAGTGTTGTGCACAGACTCCATGCCTCCTGTTTTGACTTTGATTCACTCTTATTCCTTTACCATTGAACTATTAATGAAAAACAGTACATTTTGTGATTCATGGTAAAAATAGGAGATCAATAAAATAATTTTATTTCTGCATGTAGAAATCAATCTCTAAAGAATAGTATAGCTACCTCCACACTTCAAAATCAAGGATTTATTACAGGACAGTCAAGTATTGCCTTAAATGTGGTATTGTCTTTATTATATATCAAAATGTAGCTCTTGTTTGTCTACTTGTACCTGTCTGTGAAAAACCACTCTAACAGGACTTGAAGAATAGAAAACCCAACAGAATAAGGCTCAGCTAATTACTATTTGTCTTTTTTTCTATTTAGATGATATTATGTTACCTGAACCACAAATGAGTAGATAAATGATTCATGTAACTGTCTATAATCATGACTGCTTTCCCCTTAGGTCAGAGATAGACAAACTTTGTAAACACATGTCAAATGTATTCATACATTCTGAGCTACATAAATCTGGATTATACCTGAAAACAGGGTCTGTCACTTCAGTGTGTTTAAATGTGTAGGTTTGATTTAAATTTTAGCAGATGCAAACAATGAAAACCACAAACTTTCATGTCTAGGCCATTGGGGGTTTAAGGAGAAATCTCTTTCTTTACTACCTGTGTGCTATTATATCTGTATTCGAACCAGGAATGATAAGGTACTACAATTTTCTCATGATAAACAGTTGTTTATTAAGAGTAGCTCTTTCATTTGCATAAAACTGTTCCATACCCGAATAAAAAGTTATCTGTGGAATTACGGTTTTCACTGAATTAAAGATGTGCCATGTTTATATCGAAGTATGTTTGTTATTAGTATTGTGACTGAAGGTGAGATCAGAGATTCTGGGAATAATTCAAAACATAAGTGGTCAAGAGGCTTCTTAGGAAATTTGTTTTCTGAAGTTCTTTTGAGCTATGTGAGGTAACTGGTTGGGCACATCCAGATTCAGAGGTGAACGGTAATAGTGTTGCAGCAAACATTCACTTAGTGTTTTCTTTTAGTTATATTTATAAATGTTTTCTCAAATACAGTCCCCACAACTTGGGAGGAGGTACTAGAGGTACTATTTTTATCCCTTAGACTTGTCACCAATGACTATGACTGCAGGATTCTCAAGCTTCGTATTTGATAGTCCTAATGATTTCAGCAACCTAATGAATTCAGTATCACTACCAAATCAATTAAAGATCTTACTAAAAATATACAATTCTGCCTGGCAGTGGTGGCATATGCCTTTAATCCCCTTTAATCCAGTACTTGGGAGGCAAAGTCAGGCAGATTTCTGAGTTTGAGCCAGGTTGGTATACAGAGTGAGCTCCAAGACAATCAGGGCTATACAGAGAAACCCTGTCTCAAAAAAAAAAAAAGAGCAAAAACAAGCAAACAAACAAACAAAACCCCCAAAACAAAATAAAAAACAAAACAAAATAAAACAACAATAAAAAAATAACAAAAAACCCCAAAAAACAAAACCCAAAACAACACAAAAATTACAATATGTAATGTCACATATGAAGAGAATCAGAAAGTATTTAATAAAGAATAGAGTGATTTATTATTGAGATTTCTCACTGGGTAGGAGGGATGTAGATAATGTGATAGTGATTCAAAGGGAAACAGGCAAACTTGTGAGAAAATTGTTAGATATGCTTGAGGAATAAAAGCCAGAGCAATATTCATTTTAGCATGGCCACACAAGAGAATCTCTTTGGGAGCTGTTAAAACACATGTGAGTCTTGGCTATACCCCAGACCCATTAAGTCTAGGTCCTTCCTGTTAGTACCTTTAAAATGTTCCCCAGACAATATTAATGAGAAGCCAGGTTGTTCACTGGCAGAAAACTCTGCTTTTCAGAGAAAATCTGTTATAAAATGTGACTCCTTCTTAAACTAAGTAAGCTCCCCTCATCTTTTTTTATGTTAAAGTATATCCTTTAATGTCTTTAGGTAGCTCCTGTTATTGACAACAATCAAATTATATTTCACCCACATATATATGACTTGGGCTATGGATTAAAGCCCATTTCAAGAAATAATTATATCCAATTATTTTTTGCTAATGCTACTTATGGTCTTACTTGCAATGGGCAATTCTCAGTATATTTTAATTGATTTGTTTTTTTTTTTTTCCTAAGAGAAGGAACTGATGTTAGTTGATCTGTGCAAACCTTCTTTGTTGATGTCTCATTAGTCCTCAGTAATCAGTATATAACATTTTATATATTTCTTCGATTGTATAATGTACTACTCTCTCTTTAGTCAGCACTTATGATATTCAGGAGAAACTTATAGCTCAAAGGGCCTACACTAAAAAACAAACAAAAAAGCAAACAAAAACCAGAAATAACACAAATAAATAATAGTACAACTAATAAACAAAAAATGGCACACTCATGGCCCAAAGGATAAAGGGATATAACACATATTAACAGAATCAGAAATTGACAAGGAATTATTATGACAGATACGATTCTGTAAAATCCTAAATTCCATTTAGTTGGAAAATTTTAACCAAAAGAATGAGTTTTCAGATTTATCTAAACCACTAAATTTAAACCTAGAAGATATCATAATTAAATCTTAATATTCCTTAACCCAGAGTCTAACTCCAGATGATAATTGCTGAAATGAAAAATTACTATTCTCCAAAGAAGTCTCACTGGGTATACAAACCACTCTAAAAGCCAGACCTTGCAGGGCGTTGGTGGCGCATGCCTTTAATCCCAGCACTCCGGAAGCAGAGGAAGACGGATTTCTGAGTTCAAGGTCAGCCTGGTCTACAGAGTGAGTTCCAGGACAGCCAGGGCTACACAGAGATACCCTGTCTGGAAAATAAATAAATAAATAAATAAATAAATAAATAAATAAATAAAGCCAGACCTCATTGTCAGAGGCCAGGGCTACACAGAGAAACCCTGTCTCAAATAAATAAATGCCAGACCTCATTGTCAGAGGTAGATCATTGAATGATAAACACACACAGAAAATAGCACTTTTGGGGGTTTTAAATTTTATTTCTTCTTATTATGCTTTGTTTGGACAATTTTTACTACCATACAAGTCTTTTGCTTATATGTAATGATTTGCAATTTTGTGAGTTTTTGGGAGCATTTGCGAATGTGTGTGTGTTTCTGTACATACGTTTCTTATGCTTTTTTATTTTGATTTTTTTTCTGTTTGTTTGCTTTGTCCTACGTGGGGTTGTTTGTTTTTATATTCTTTTATTTATTTTCATCTCTGTGTTTAGATTTTGTGATTGTTTTCTAATAAACTAGAATACAAACGGATGGGATATTTGGTAGGACACGTGATATTTGCTTTTTATACTGCTACCTTCATCTGGCAAACTGAACTTTCCAATACTTTAGATAAAAGTACTGAATTCTAGCCTATGTTTCTTCACTGGGGACTTCATTGTGTGTATGTGTGTGTGTGTGTGTGTGTATGTGTGTATGGTGTGCAAGCATGCTCTTACAATTTCTTTTGCATGCTGTTCTATAATATTTCTTCTAATACTTTAACTCAATACTTACTGTTGTTTTCATTTCTTTCATTTTTCTTTTCTGCACTTCTTACTCTCTTCTGCTTCCCATACCCTTTATCCTAATCTTTGATTTTTCATGCCTCTTTCTCTGATTTCCACAGTAAAATGATTCAATTGATTCTTACACTTTGCTGCTTCTATGATTTTTACTATCTTTTCATGTTTCCTAGTATTTGATCTGTTTTTAATCATTACCATCTCTTGTCTGAAATTTTATATCTTTGTCATGTAATATTGGTAGGCATAATTACTCTGTGATGTTATATTGACTTATATTTAAAGTACATTGTTATATTTTCTTTCCAACATTTGGTATTTTATAAATACATGAAATTTGGAATTTCTCATGTGGTTCATCAATCTGTGTAAATTCTAATTGTACTGTCATCTTTTAATTAAGAGACAGAGACAGAAACAGAAAGAAAGACACAGAGACAGAGAGAGAGAGAGAGAGAGAGAGAGAGAGAGAGAGAGAGAGAGAGAGAGAAAGAGAGAAATGGAGTCCCCAGTGTAGGAACACAAACTAGATTTTAGAACATTTACCTAACCTATTAGAGAGAGTTCAATGAATTAATTTACAACACTTGCCTAAAATACCTGCTCCTGCCACATTTCCTTTAGAGAAAGAGTGTGATAGCTACTCCAGGTCAAGTGAGATTTCAACCCTTAATTTCTCTCCTCATTAGATGCCTCCCTGTACTGGTTAGTTTTTGTGATTTGGACACAAGCTAGAGTCATGTGGGAAGAGGGAACCTCAGTTGAGTAATTGTTTCTGTGAGTCTGGCATGTAAGCAAATCTATGGTACATCTCCTTAATTAATAACTTACGTGTGAAGGCCCAGAACTCTTTAGAAGTTGATCCTGGTTAGTAGTCAAGTAGTTTTGTGGAAACACTTTGCTAATTTAAGTTCAAGTTTATTATTGACTACAAAGCCTTCTGGGTCTCTGAATAATGGAAGAGTCCCTTCATAAGCACAGTTTCTCCTTTGACCTTGCCTGGGGAATTCAAAACACAACATACCTCTGCCTGAGGAATCTCATATAGCCTTAGTTAGATTACATGGTCATCTTCCTTTCTCCTGATAGAAATCCATTCAGTTATCACCTGAGATTCCAGAAAAGCTTACCCATGATAATGAAACATCTAATCTTCCAGCCAATAACATTTGCTTATCATGAATGTTCCTACCCAAGTCCCCCAAATAGTATAAGCTTCGAATCACACCAAATAAAGTTGATATGACTCCCCACAGCTGGTCCCCATGTGATCATTCACTGTAGATATGCATTGGCTTCTGAACACCTCTCTGCTCATGTTCTATGATCTCTGCTCCCATTTTCCTTGTGAATCAATATCTGCCAACAATCCCTGAGGGCAGGGAGAGCCACATAGTTTCTGATCATATTGTTTATCACAGCAATACAGTACACACTAGGACAATTCCATATTCTATACATTTTTAAAGAGGTCAATTCTTTATCCCCTCTCAAATTCTAAAGGTCACCATATATTCCCCAGAATTTACATCTGTTATTATAAATAATAAAAAATGTTTTGGAAATTATAAGTATTTTGCACATACATTCTTTTACAGTTGTATTTTATCTTTTGAAATCCTTTGATTATCTTATCTATATCATTTTTTCATGTTGTATTAATTATTTCTTGCAAATGCAATATGGACAAATTGACAAGAGTAAACTTTATGAAAGTTACTGAGTTCTAAGAAAATATTTTTTATATTATCTTTATATGGATCATACAAATACCAAAGAAAACTACTATAATTTGTGCCCAATTCTCTACTGAAAGTAAATAAATGCAAAAGTTAACAATTTTGTTTTACAGAGGAAGAATTGAAAGCATATTGAAATTACATGGTATGCCTCAAAATAGGCAATCATAATGGATCAAATTTAAAATTCATCTAAGAATCTGATCCCCCTCATCATTTTCATGAGTATACACTATGAATAATTGAGTATATGCTAGATAAAAAGAGCTCATGCTGGAAAAATCAAGGCAGAAATACTGTTCTAGATTAAGATTTGTTGCTCTTTGTGTTGGAGTTTTCCATCTATTATACTTTGTAGGGCTTGATTTGTGGAAAGATATTGTTTAAATTTGGTTTTGTCATGGCTCCAGCTGCTTGTGTAGCAGGTGATTGTCTTATCTGGCAATACTGGGAGGGAGGCCTTTGTCCTGTGGAGACTCGATGCCCCAACATAGGGGAATATTAGGGTGATGAGGCAGAAGTGTGTGTGTGTGTGTGGGGGGATATCTCCCTTATAGAAGCAGGGGGTGTGGAATAGAAGGTTGTGGAGGGGAAGCCAAGAGGTGGTATAAGGAAGGGGAATAACATTTGAAGTGTAAATAAATAAAATAACCAATAAAACAGATTAAAAATAAGATTTGTTGCTCACATAAATAGTATGTTTTAAGGAAAATATTTGTCATGGAAACAAAAAATTACATATGAAATTATGATTTTTAAAGATTTACATATTTTAATTCAGACATTGTACTAATAGCTATATCTTGTATATTATGCAAGTAAGACAAAACTGAGTATATAAGTAGATTTTACATATATTTTAAATTAATTAATTTTTTGATAGTTTTAATTGAGGAGAGTGCACTATTTTCTTGAAAAAGTGTGACATTCAAAGTGAAGTCCACTTTAGTTTTTATTCCATCATTTTCTATGCAGGCGTGCTGATACCTTGATCTCATTTTTGTTTGATTTTTTTTTTTCACTGAAAAGAATCATCACTAAACATTTTTTTTCTGTTTTCTGAGTTATATGTTTGATTTTCTGTGTGTTCTATTATTCAATTTACTTTTTACCATTCTCTGTACATGCTCTCAAGGCTCATATAAAATTCTGTCACAAGTTTCTGTTATTTTTAAAATCTCACTCCTTTAGTTTACATTTTTTGGATACTAGGAAAATATGACTCTATTGATTGCCTTTGATGTTCAAGGATAAACTTGTGGTTTTTTTATGTCACTCTTTTTCTCCCACACTAACTTCCTTAACTTTATTATTTTGGGAGGGATATCATCTATGATTTATGTGAGCTGACCTTCCATTTATTTACTTCTTGGTGTAAAGTCTATTGTCATGCATTTCCTCATAGGTATCACCTTCATCATCAAACATAATTAAAAATATGTTTCAAATTATATTTTCCAGTTTCAAAGATATTTAAGGAATTGAAACTTTGACTTTTTTTGATTTAGTAGTTGTATTACTCAGTTTTAGTATTTAAATGTGCAGTAATAACATAGGATAAATTCCTTTAACATGGTCTTTTTACATATTGAAATTAATAAAATGTATCCATCTTATGTAGCTTTAATTTTTTCAAAACCTATTTTTAATGATGTTCCTTACATGCAAGAAGCCATAGCATACCAAAAGAAATTTCTCTCCATAGAGTCCTGAAAAATGGAGCTCAATTACACAATATAAGGCAGACCAATACATGCATGTTGATAGTGAAAAAAGTCTTCATCACATGTTCTTTCATGTGCTTGCTTTAGTAGGACATTGTCTCACCTGTGTCTGCCTCAGTGAAATGATCCTTCATGAATCTGTCTGAGGGAAACATCCTTCCACTTTTGTCCACTTCAGGGAAACACTCACGTGTTTGCTCCAGCAAAACACCATCTGATACAACTGACTTTCCAAAGAATTCTTCAGTTCCACTTCAGTCTTATCTGACTAGTCTTTCAAAGCTCAATTTTCATTTAAAACTTGTTTTTTCCAAGTTGATAGAGTCATCTTACATAAACATAACATGTATTAGAAACATTGTTTTGGGTTACTTTATAGTATTTCACATTGTTATTGTGAAATTTTCATTTGAAAATTTAACAAAACTAAATTTTCATATTTAGTTGTACATGCATACGTTATTATAAAAGTAGTTGTTACTTTCATGAAATAAAATGTCATTTAAAATCACTAATGGGCATATATTCACTGAGTATCTGCACTATTTTTGAAGGTTGATGGCATAGGAAAGTCAATTTTGTCACTGTGATTCTGTATCTATATCATTTGTATCTGTTTATTTTTATTTATAAATTTATCCAGCTTATCTAAATATGTATTCAGTGATTTTGCACAAATAATATTCATCAAAATTTGAGAAAAAAGTATAGGATCTTTGTTATAGATGTAATATGATCCATTTATTTATACACAGACTTTGAGGAAAGAATATGGAGCATTGATCTAGATTTATGAGATAAAATAAGTCGCAAAATTGTTTCATTCAGGAAGACAATAACTTTGCCTTCCATGAAATAAGTAAATTCATTTAAAATAGTGTTTATGGGGCTGGAAATATTGCTCAGTGGTTAAGGTCACTTTTTCTTCTGCTATGACAGAAAAACAAAAAAGGCAAGGTTTGCAGAAGCCTCAAGCATTTGCCTACATAGCATCTACAATGAGAAAGAAGAAACCAATGAGTTATTCTCAGCTAGAGTATAAGGTCTGATCCCATGACAGGGAATGGTTCTACCAATAATAAGTGGTCCTTCCAATTTTAACTAATCTAATCAAGTTAATCACCTACAAGCAGGTCTAGGAACCACTTTTCAAATATTTTACTTCACAAGTTGATAACTGATATTTATCCTTATATCTGGATAGGGAAAAGGGGATGGAGTCTCTGGAATATCCTTCAAAGAAACCGTGTCCTCCTGAAACTACAGACAATGATTGGGGAAGATCTGAAATAGCTAAAAATGGTCTCAGAAAAATATTAGAGAAAAGAGGTGGATCTCAATTGTTAACAATTATACATTAATTCTTCCAAGAAGTTACAGGACCCTGGATGTACTTCTCATTTGTCTTATTAGAGCTCTGGGATGAAAACAGATTTCTGGTGTATGTTACCTTCCCATTACTCTGTTTTACATGTGCAAAAGCAACATTTCCTTACTATGAAATTTTATATTATAAATGAATTAAAATAGATGTAATCATAGGTAAAATGAATTATTATTGTTCATGATAAATATAATTAACTTAATACACAGCTGCTTTTTTAGAAATATATGTTTCAGTTTTCTCATTTTTTTTTTCTCATAGTTATGTCACAGGAAATCTCACTAGCTCACTTGTCCTACAACTTACTGTGTTATACAATCTAGCTTTAAACTCATTATTATTCTCATCTGTCAGCATCTGGATTGTCAGGATTATAAGTATGAATTATCTTTAATCAAATATTTCCCTAATTCACAGAGAGCTAGGTTTTCTTTGTTTTATGTTTAGACAGAACTTGGAGAAAAATGCACAAAAAATTTCTTCTTCTTTTAAATGTTATTCTTGGTTTAGGCTCATAAAGATAATTTTGAATTCTCGGGTTACTTATATTTTCTGTAAACTTTCTGTGAATTTTAAAATAAGTCATCAATCTTTTACTATTAAAGATGCAGTTGAAAGCTCTTTTGCTTTATAAAACTGACTTGTCTGCATTTGGGAATGTAGTTCAGTGGTTAGGAGAACTTGCATCTCTTCTAGAGGATTAAGGTTCCTTTGCTAACATCCAAATAGTACACTTTACAACCACATGTAAATATAGCTCTTTTCAACACCATCTTTTGGCTACCACCTGCCCTGATTTGTACATAGTGCACAGAGACATACACATATAAATGAATTAAAATTGAAATAGACCTTTTAAAATGATTGTTTTTTAATTGCTCACTGACAGTTGATAACTAAAAATCAGTGTTTGTGTCTTATATTAGGTTCAATTGAGATAGCTACAAATTCTGAATAAATATGTGAACCTGTTTTTGAGAAAAATGATTTGAATTGAATTCTCTTTTTCTTTCTGTACCTGGACCAATGCACTGAACATTTAAACAAAAAGATAAGCTGCAGGAAGTCATCATAGAATAGTCTTTCTTTTGATGTTTGCTGTTCTTACAACAACTAAGAGTGGCAGGCCAGATAACATTACTGAGGAAGAGATGCTTGAAGGTGAGCAATTCCCACTTCCAGAACATAGACAACTACTTAAAAATGCTGTGCTGATGGGATTGCAAGCTTGCGCAACCACTCTGGAAATCAGTCTGGTGGTTCCTCAGAAAACTGGACATAGTACTACCTGAAGATCCAGCAATACCTCTTCTAGGTATATACTCAGAAGATGTTCCAACTGGTAATAAGGACATATACTCTACTATGTTCATAGCTGCCCTATTTATAATAGCCAGAAGCTGGAAAGAACCCAGATGTCCCTCAACAGAGGAATGGATACAGAAAATGTGGTACATTTACACAATGGAGTACTACTCAGCTATTAAAAACAATGAATTTATGAAATTCTTAGGCAAATGGATGTATCTGGAGGATATCATTCTGAGTGAGGTAATCAAATCACAAAAGAACTCACTTAGTATGCTCTCACTGATAAGTGAATATTAGCCCAGAAACCTATAATATCCAAGATACAATCACCAAAACAAGAAAATCAAGAATAAGGAAAACCAACACGTGGATACTTCATTCCTCCCTAAAATAGGAATAAATATCCATGAAAGAAGTGGCAGAGACAAAGTTTGGAGCTTGCAAACTTTATATGCCCCATACAGAGGAACACCAGGGCCAAGAAGTGGGAGTGGGTGGGTAGGGGAGCAGGGTAGGGGGAGGGCATAGTGGACATTCGGGATAGCATTTGAAATGTAAATGAAGAAATTATCTAATAAAATAAGTAAACAAACAAACAAACAAACAAAAATGCTGTGCTGATTGTATTGTGAAATCAGTTTAAAGATATAAGGGGTTCAACCCAGGAAGAAAAAAATTGTTTTCTCATTATTGAGTTAGAACAATGTGGTTGTTGTTAAAAATGGACAGCAAGTAGAGTAGACAAAAGACCTATGACCACTGTCCATAGCAGAATGCTTCAGTAACCATGGAAGAAATGCAAATGCTGGGTATATAAGGGGTTCAAGAAAGGATAGAACAGAACTCGGAGGAGAGAGAATTTAAATGTACACAAATAGGTATCCATTTCATCATCTAAACTCACAAATAGATTATCATTTTTTGATAAGGAGGTTACACTTAGAGTCAATGTGCAGAGTGGAGGTGTCCTGGTGCTATTATCCACTTAAAATTTATCTTTGGCTACATGCATGTAATTTTAATTACTTACTTTTTAAGCAAATTAAGTAATATTAACAGGAGGTGTTTAGATATTTTATTTTAGGTATAGACATAAGAATTAGATTTTCAAACATTTTAGGCAATACTGGGCAATATCTTAGTCCTTACAAAAATTAACTTACCCTTTGGCCTCATAAATTCACTGTAGTTTAGGTCAGTCTTGAACTCAGGATCCACCCTCAACATTAATTAACTTTTTTATTAATTTATGGCCAGGAAGCAGGAGTGGGTGGGTTGGGGAGCAGGGTGGGGGGAGGGTTTAGGGGACTTTCAGAGAGGAAACTAGGAAAGGGGATAGCATTTGCCATACTACCTTTTTGTCCTTAGTTTTGTATCCCTAGAGCTCGTGTCTCTAGCTGCATACATAGCAGAAGATGACCTAGTCGGCCATCATTGGAAGAGAGGCCCCTTGGTCTTGCAAACTTTATATTCCCCAGTACAGGGGAATGCCAGGGCCAAGAAGTGAGAGTGAGTGGATAAGGGAGCAGGGCAGGGGGAGGGTATTGGGGACCTTAGGAATAGCATTTGAAATACAAATGAAGAAAATAACTGTCCCAACTCCACATCCTCTACCAATGCCTTCCACCACTCTCATTTACTCCTTCTCCATTTGTCTTCAGAAAAGGGCCTGCCTCAATGGATATTAACCAGCCATGGCATACAGGATCTTGGTCTTGTGAAGATTATATGCCCTAGTACAGAGGAATACCAGGGCCAGGAAGCAGGAGTGGGTGGGTTGGGGAGCAGGGTGGGGGAGGGTATAGGGGACTTTTGGAGAGGAAACTAGGAAAGGGGATAGCATTTCAAATGGAAATGAAGAAAATATCTAATAATAAAAAAAAAAGTTGTATTAAAGCTAGGCATGCTCTTTCTCCTACTGAGGTCAGACAAGGCAGCACAGCAAAGGGAAAGGGTCCCAAAGGCAGCAACAGAGAGACAGCTCCTGCTCCCTCTGTTAGGAGACCCTGAAGAATATCAAGCTAAACAATTGCAACAGTTGTCTGTGCAGAGGGCCTAGATCAGACCTATTCAGGCTCCCTGGTTGGGGGTTCTGTCTCTGTGAGATACTGTGGGCCCAGGTTAGTTGATTCTATGGATTATTTTGTGGAGGTGTCCTTGACCCTTCTGGATTCTACAATTCTACTGATCCCTCTTCCTCAGGATTCTCCAAGCTCCACCTATTGTTTGGATATGTGTCTGCTTCTGTTTCTATCATCAACCTAATTTTTTTAAGTTCAACCAGGGAGAAATTCAACTTTATGTGATTCATCGATTAGAGCTAGCAAAATAAGTAGGTGGAAAATGGCATGGTGTGTCTGTGGTATATAGCTGATATTTTCTGAAAGGTAAATTGAGGTCTACTGCTTAAAGAAATGATTCTTGAATGAGTTCTTCTATTGAATTTATACACTAAAATAGTCTCACACTTTGAAATAGGGACCAACTCATTATCATATAAAATGTTAACTCTGATACACTCTGGTAATTCAATCTTGTACTATTCTTATATTAGAAAAATAATTTTGACAGAGAGAAATCATGTCTGCTTTTAATGCCACACAATTTGTTAAGTGAGAGTAATTTACGTTTTTATTGCTTCCTTCTGAAATGAGCTTTTTTCATCATCTTTGGGTTTTGGGAGATAGTCACAATAGATAGCAATTTTACATACAATATAATAGTAGAATTATATAAATATAACTGTTAGTTTTAAGGGAATTCAAGAAAATATGAGCAAATATTATAGAACTCTCTACACAAGTTCTGAGGCTTAAGTAACCTGGCATGATATTAACCTGACCTTTTGACAATTGATCAGTGCTTCTACATTATAGTGATAACTCTTGCCCTGCTGCAGGTTGAGGTAGAAGTGTCTTGTAAGTCAAGTTCCCCTTTTACAAAGACAAGGAAAGTCAGAGTGCACATTCAAGGATACAGTGCAGTTTATTGATCTGATATTCAATTCATGCTATTTTATGAACATCTTTAAATCTTTATTCAGACTCAATTATTCATGGATCATCAGTATTGACTGACAGAATCTTTAGAGTCAGTTTAAAATCTAAGGATCTTTGCAGAATTGCAATTCTAAGCAGTTGTCATTTCCAGCATAAATTCAGAAATCAGGATGTTGTACATTTATTACGTAGAAATATAAACCACTTTGTTCCACCTACGACCATTGTGCTAGCTACCTGGTCTCTCAATCCACAGTAGAGAGATCATAATTCTGACATTGCCTGCCCTTTCTTCCTTAGAGAATTTGGTTGATAAATACATTAATATTTGTCTTGGGCTGATCTGAATATCAAGTAGACCACATATTGGAATAGCAGATAATTTAGTTTTACTTGAATAAATTAAGGAACTAATTTTAAATGCTTGTTTCTTTCAAAGGTTATAATACAAATATAAAATATTAAAAAGTTGTTGCATTTGTATCTCAAAGCCCAATAAGTATCTTATTTATAAACAAATAAATACAAATCTAATTCATAGATATGATTACTGGATTCTCATTATAACAATGCTATCAATTTTTTTAAATTCAAAAGTATGTTTTTACTTGTTATTTGTGGTAAATCACTTCACCTTTAAAAATAATTATTTGATATTACACACATACAAATACACACACACACACACACACACACACACACACATATATATATATATATATATATATATATATATATATATATATATATGTGATTGACATGTGAAATACAATATATGATGTGATAGTTTGAATAGGTATGGTCCCCTTAGACTAGACATATATCATATATGGTTGAATGCTTGCTCAACAGGAAGTGAGTGGCACTTTTAGAAGATATTGCCTTGTTAGAGTAGTTGTGGCTTTGTTGAAGGAAATGTGTCAATGGGATTGGCCTTTGAAGTCTCAGATTTCCAAGCCAGACATAAAGGCTCACCGTGTCTTCTTGCTAACTTAGGATTCGATGTAACACTCTAAGCTACTTCTTCAGTAACATGTCTGCCTACATGCTGTCATGCTTTCCATCATCATGATAATTGACTTAACCTCTGAGCTGTTGTTTATTTTTTTTTTTAAATAAGAGTTACATTGGGTCAGGTTGAGGAAGCACATGACTTTAATTTCAACATTCAGGAGGCAGAGCCAAGTGGATACCTGAATTCAAAGCCAGCCTGATGTGCACCAATAGCCAAGCCTACATAAAGAAACCCTGTTCCCCCCCCCAAAAAAAAAAGAAGAGTTACTGAGGTCATGGTGTCTTTTTACAACAAGTGAAACCTACATATGATGTATTTTGAGCATGTATCTTCCCCTCTTATTTAACAACTAATTAATATTTAAGTTTCTTCTCTGTTATTTTTCACAAAATCATTAAGAAGTACATGAAAAATATGTAACATCAAAATCCAACTTCTCATTATTATCATGGGGTAGAAAAACCTCCAAAAATATAAATCTCATCCATGTTTCAACATGAACAAAGGCAGGCTCATGAAATTATAACACTAGCTACAGGGTTATTTTAATATCATGTTATTGTATCCTAAAATAAACATTGACTTTTGAAAATACTGATAAAAATACTGATAAATATAGTAAAATTGTGTATTTCATTTTATTTTTGTTTGTTCCTTCCTTCCATTCTTCCTTCCTTCCTTCCTTTCTTCCTTCCTTCCTTTTCCTTCCTCCTTTCTTTCTTTTCTTTCTTTCATTCTTATTTTATTTATTTACATTTCAAATGTTATTCCCCTTCTCAGATTCCCCTCTGCAAGCTCCCTATCCCATCTCTCCTTACCCTGCTTCCCCCATCCACCTATCTACTCCAGCCTCACCGTCCTAGCATTCCTCTATACTGGGACATCAAGCCTTCACAGGACCAAGGGTCTCCCACCCAGTGATGCCAAATATCTGGTTTTATGTGGAGGTTCTTGATCCACTTGGACTTGAACTTTGTACAGGGAGATAAGAATGAATCAATTTGCATTCTTTTATCTGTTGACTGCCAGTATAGCCAACACCACTTGTTGAAAATACTGTCTTTTTTCCACTGTATGGTTTTAGCTCCTTTGTCAAAGATCAAGTGACAATAGGTATGTGGGTTCATTTCTGGGTTTTCAATTCTATCCCATTGATCTACGTACCTGTAACTGTACCAATACCATGTAGTTTTTATCGTGATTGCTCTCTAGTACAGCTTGAGGTCAGGGATGGTGATTCCTCCAGATGTTCTTTTATTTTTGAGAATAGTTTTTGCTCTCCTGGACATTTTGTTATTCCAAATGAATTTGAGAATTGCTACAATATAAGTTTTGTACATTTTAACTTCCTTTTCATCTTGTGGTTACTCATAAAATTCAGGCATTGCTTCTTGTCCATAGAGTCTCTTCAGGTAACATGGTTTATCACAAATTATTATGAAAATGTTTAAGACTCTTTCAGAATATGCATACATAAAGCATTTAGTAATTCTGTATATCTTCATGGGCATTGATTTTACTATAAAAATGTTCTTAACTTACATCATTACCTTGCTGCTCCTCTGTATCGTGTAATATTCAATAGGCATGTATAAAACATCTGATGATTATGCAGTTTGAAATCTAGCTTCTAAGATTGCAATTTAAATAATTAGGAAACTGTGAAATATTTTTCTTGCATGTCGTTTAAAAAATTTCTTTTCCAAATACTAAGACACATTTCTGTAAAACACTGTAATTGATTGCTACCAACACATACCAGGTGTCACTTCTGATTCTATTAAACCAGAGATTTCAGTTAGTCACTCTGATAAAATATTCTTAATGTGGGGATTCAGTGCAACTTCAATGTTCACATTGATAGGATAAGACAGCCGATAACAGTATATTGTTTATTGGAACTGATGCACAATAAATCAGATAAAAGCTCAGCTGTCATGCTATGCTACAAATAAAAAATATGACAACCAAAATTTGAGTCCTAGACATCATGAAATATTGATTTTTATTCTAGATACAAATGCATACAAATAATTCTTTAAACTGTCTTTACTCTGATTTGCAGATTGTATTTGGGTTGATTTATCGTTTTGTTTATTTTTTGGCAACATGTCTTTGTGCTGCCAATCCTGGTATGGATACTTTTTGCTACTGTATCAGCTTATAAAGAGATTTAACTTCAGATGTCTGCCATCCTTCCTGGCTATAACTTGCATATATTCATCCTACGGTATTAAACATATCGATGACTAAAACAGAAGTATTTTTATTCTTATCAGAGTATATACATATTCTTTTTATATTTTAAGTTTTCAAAGACCATACTTTTGTTTAATCAAATAATCCTAAGTATTGAGTAAAAACGAATAAGCATATTTCTTTCAGAAGTATAAGGACTTCTTGATAGTATAACAGATGCAACACCATTTGAGGTCTTCTTACAGTGAACATCATACTTCCACTGCTGAAAATTTGATATTAATATAAACTGGGTTGGAGACATAACAAATTCAATATTCTAAATGTAATTTCATGAAGATGACAGATGTAAGCAATATATGATGGTCGAGAAATTGTAATTATTTTCGATGAACATCTGTTATTTTCCCTACTTCTTTTTAAGTTGCCATGAAATTTTGAGGAGAAGGTAATTAAGTGAGAGTAGCTCCTTACACATGCCACAACATGTGGAAGTCAAGTTAAACATTGACCTGTGACTGATAATTCAGTCATTGTGTTCTTTCCTGATATCATGACAGAGTCAACCATTAACCAACTCAACACTGACCTTGTGCTTTTATCAAATTTCTTCTACCTAACATTTTATGGAGTTGTTTGTCTAAGTTAAAAAAGTTGTTCTTGTAAGCTTTTAAAATTTGTCATATGTTGCATAAGAAAAAAATAAGTAGACCTGTATCTTTATGAATGGTGACTGATGATACAGAATGCTGAGCTAGAAACCCTTTACTTAGTGAGAAGGATTAAGTAACTCTATGAGATACCATGGGAGCACTCTGAGAGTAAACTTATGGACATTTTAACTAGATCCTTGATACAAGAGATCATATTAACATAGAATTTTATACCTTACATTTGAACTTGGTGTTCTATGCTAAAATTTGAACTTTTAAAATGAGTATCTTAAGGAAAATGGAATAAATTCCAAAACAATACAATCTATCAAGTTAATAACCTTGAATTTAATATTATTTTGATTAAATTTATTTGCAGCTAAGCATTTATTTAAACTTAATTATTTGATTTTCCAATCAGATAACATATTGATAATTAAAATTTATACAATTTTTAGAATGGAAATAATTTAATTTCTTAATAATATAGTAATAGACTACATTAAATATTTTAATTCTTATGTAGAAAACAGTACTTATGTAGACCAAAATATGTAATCAACTACTGTAAAGTAGTATAACATAAAACAAGTTTGAAAGTAAAATAATACCATATAAACTAGCACAAACATTTAAGTTGCTCATAAAATAAGATCTAACTCTTTTATTGAAAATAAACATTTTCTGTATCCATTCTTCTGTTGAGGGAAATCTGGGTTGTGCTAGTTTCTGGCTATTATGAATAAAGCTGCTATGAATGTAATGAAGCACATGTCCTTTTGGTATGTTGGAGCATCTTTTGGGTATATGCCCTGGGGCAGTATAGCTGGGTCTTCAGAACTATTTCCAATATTCTGAGAAACTGCCAGATTGATATCCAGAGTAGTTGTGCAAGTTTGCACTCCCACCAGCAATGGAGGACTGTTTCCAATTCTTTAGATCCTTGACAGCATGTGCTGTGTTACTTGAGGTTTTTTTTTTTTTTTTTTTTTTTTTTTTGAGACAGGGTTTTTCTGTGTAGCCCTGGCTGTCCTGGAACTCACTCTGTAGACTTGTGAGGACTGAAGAATACCACTCCTGGCAGTGTCCCTACTACTGCATGCTTTTCTCCTAAAAGTATTTTTTTTTTTTTTTTTTTTTTTTTTCCATTCTGATTGGTATAAGGTAGATTCTTGGAGTCATTTTGATTTGCTTTTCCTTGATGACTAAGGTTGTTGAACATTTCTTTATGGTCTCCTGTACCAATGTTTAAAGTTATTTTGCTCTTTCTATGAGATTTAGTGTATCCAGTTGTATGTTGAGATTCTTGATTACCTTGGACTTGAGTTTTGTTCAGGGTGATAAATACGAATCAATTTGTATTTTCTATATTCAGACATTCATTAGACCAGCACCCTTTGTTGAATATGCTTTCTTTTTTTTCCATTCTGTGGCTTTGGCTCCTTTTTCAAAAATCAGATGTTCATAGGTATGTGGGTTTATTTCTGGGTCTCCAATTGTATTCCATTGATCAACCTGTGTGTTTTTGTATAGATAAACACTGGAGAGAGGTTGGGACACTTATGGAGGAATTAGAGGAAGGATTGAAGGCCGTGAATAGGATGGAAACCTAACAGGAGAACCAACCCATGGGAGCCCTCAGAAACTTAGCCAAAGAACAGATAGAGACTCAAGTAAGGACCCAGGCACCTCTGCTGCAGATATGTAGCTCAGTCTCCCTATGGGTTCCCCACCGACTGAGGCAGAGGCTCTCCATAATTTTGTATACTGACTGTGGTATCTGTTAGCCAACAGGCTGGATGTCTGGCCTCAGTGGGAAAGGATGAGCCTAATTTGGCAGAGATTACACCAGGGTAGGCAAATATCAAGCCTGCCCCACTCCCTCAGAAGGAGAGGGGGAATGTAGGGAGGGTCTCAGTAAGGGGGCATCTGTAGGGGGCTGCACTTAGTATTTTAATTAATTAATTAATTAATTAAAATAGAATTTTTTTTTGATACAGGGTTTCTCTGTATAGCCCTGGCTGTCCTGGAACTCACTTTGTAGACCAGGCTGGCCTCAAACTCAGAAATCCACCTGCCTCTGCCTCCCGAGTACTGGGATTAAAGGCGTGCACCACCACGCCCAGCTTTATTTTTTATATACACTATATTTCTTATTTTTTTGGTTGTGAGCATAGTCTTTAATGGCTGAGTCATCTTTCCAGCCCTATACTATATTTCTATCATTGCCCCTTATCCTCTCCCTTTTCAACACTCTCATGCCCTCACTTAATCTCAAATTCATAGTCTCTTTTTCCTCCTTTTCTTCTCTCTTTCTCTCTTTCTCGCTCTGGAGAAAGAAGTAACTATAAATACTACTTTGTAAGCATGTTTGGAGTTGCTTGTGTGTACATGAATTCATGATAACCACTTGGAAGTATATAACCAGTCGGGGACTCATCTCTCATGAAGACCTTTTCTCTCTCTCTCACTAGTGGAGAGTTGTCTGTAGCTCCTTTTTTATTGGAAAGGTTCTGTGACATTCCCCCTCTTCTGTGTTATTGTGTCTATTTGGTGTCTTAATTGTACAGATTTTGATTAGGCAGCCCTGTTGTTGGGTAACATAGCTTTAAATCTTCAGATGTAAGGATATAATCTTGAGGAAATAACCAGAAACCAGAAGAACACAAAAGAATCTTGGTAGGAGAGGTTGAGGAGGGACTAGCAGGATAATATTTATATGAAGGGAAATGGAAAAAATACGGAAGAGACAGAGATTAATTGGGGAAAGTAGAGAGCAATAAATATGGAGAAAGGTTAATGGAAGTAAAATAAGAGTATATTTTATAAAATTTTAAAAGGCAATATATTTCCTATAAGTATATATATAATATGCCTAAGTATGTAGGCACGTAAGTGTAGAAGGTTGGTGTAATACTACTTGAATCCTAATGCTAAATACTGGCGCTCAAGATATGATTTTCCTCAAAGAGCAGATCCTTATGTCCACCTCATGGTTCCCGAACTTAACTGGTAAGTAAAATGCTAGAGCCTGTGATTAGGGAGTAGTGGGAGAGAGGTGGCTCTTAAGGATCAAGCGAGGGTGTTACAGGTAGAAAAAGAATAGAAGAAGGGAAGAGGATAGGGAGAACAGAAGTAGCCACCATGCACCCATGGCCTGGAAAGCAACAAGTATCAAGGAATGCAATGACTGGGACATAAGTTAGAATACCTCAAAATCTGCCCAATCTAGACTTTTGGCTTATAAATAAAATACATGGATTGTGTGTCTTTTCTATGAGCTAGTTATAATGTTTAATTTCATATAATTAGGATTTTCATACAATTTCATGTAATTAAGCCAATTTGGGCTGACAATGCTTCTTGCATCCTTACAGACCATCAAACACAAAGAACAGTACCATGTATGAGAAACCCATCTATTTGTTGTTGATAAGACAGTCTAAGAAATTCCCGCCACAATACAGGATATTGCTATTGTATTTAGTTCCTTCCCAGAGCTTGAGGATAAATCCTTATTGCTGAAGAAACCATGTGAATTCAGATACAGGACTCACAAGATTCCAGCTGGATCAGGCCTAAAAGACTCTGCCCTGAGGAGATTTTTTATAATACTTAAAATTGTTATGCAAACTGCCAGACAGTGAACTAGTCTTCCCAGCTAATATGCACATGAACCAGAATAGTGACTAACCCTACAAGATATTATAAAAGTGCAATTAGAGGCCCCCCGAATTTTGCTGTAACCACAGCCCTCTGATTAGACTTGTGGCCTGTTTAACAGAAAGGAAATAATGCCTGCTTCTGTAAAAGTCACCAACTACCCATGACTGGTGAGATCATGTATCTTAGAGGAGAACCTATGCTCATCATTCCACTAAACCAGCACAATTCCTCACTGCATTCCAAAACAAACAAACAAACAAATAAAAAGACAAACAAACACCCCCAAACTTCTACTATTACACTACTATTACAGGTAAGTGTAACTCTTGCCCTGTCACAGACACTTTCCTTTGCAGGAGAATGAGTCCATGTCAATAAACAGTGTCTTACTATTTTTTGAGAGTTTAATTTGTTGTCATTTTCATACTAAACAAAAAAAATTTTCTACATGGTTTTAAATCATGATTTATAAGCAATTACAATGTACTTTTATAAAAAAAATATTCAGGTGAGGGAGTGTGAAGTTTCTCTTAGGTCCAGCCAACATAAAAAAAAAAAACTTACAATTTTTTATCTAACAATATGCATTTTTATTACATACATATGTTTCCATAAGATGTACAATGAGAATATTGTGTTAAACAGTTTAAAGAGTTAACTTCTATTTTAATTCCAGGACATAACAAAGCATAACAAAATCAACTAACCAAAAAAAAAATTCTCTGAGATCCAGGAACCACTATAATTTTATAAGCAAAGTTAGCATTTAACATTTGTGAAACAGATATGTAAAGTTGTTAAGACTTACATAATTGCTGACAACATAACACTGTATATTATATATATATTTTATTTTCACATATAGTTTTCAATCAAATGATTTAAGCATTATTATTACTGTCTAAATAAAAACAACTGACTTATTTATTTTAAATAACTGGAATAGTATGATGACATTTCTGTATTATGATATTATTTGTCAATGCTCAGAGTGGAAATTGTTTTGTTTTGGTTTGCTCAGTTAGAGCATGACAGTATCATTTCCATTAGAAACCTAGAGTGTAATTTTAGTTGATACTATAATGTATGGGAAATGATTTCCCTGAAATAGAACATCCTTACTTTCTCCAAATATACCTTTAGATAACAGCACATTGTCTACAGAATAGTGCATGTTTCAAAAATAACATGATTACTCCGACTCTTATAAATAATGGAAGTGGTGAGAAAGCATTAGATAGTTGATAACAGACACAGCTTCAGTCTCAATTTTCAAAGTTAATTTGAGGTTAAGGAATAAGCCTTATAGATAGTTTCATTGGACAAAAATATTTGTGCTAATATAATAAACTCAAGATAAAGAGTAGAATATCATTATGTTCTATTCATTTGTATTTTTACTTGATTATCTTTTGAGGAGAGTCACTACTTTTAGAGTGATTACAGGTTATGTCTATTAGTTGCTCTTGAGATAGTAATCAAAAGATATTAAGGAAGACTTACTTTACTTCTGGTACATAAAATTGAATGGCATTTTTGCTGTTTAGAGGCATAGTTCCATTTATCAATAAATTAATCTAAAGGGTATGTCACCCTAAGTCATCTCCCTTATCTCCATTCTACAATCAGTTGTTTTAATATAACCTTTGAGTACACCTTTTCAGCAATCTTAAAAAGTGTCACTCCAATTTTAAAAAGAAAATATTATTAGGAAAAAATAATTAGTTATGTTTTCATGCTACCCTGTCACATGACTTAATTTTCTTTGCAAAGAAAATTAAACTTGTAAATAGAAATATATATAGAAATTTATTATCTCAGTCTACCTTATGTATAGTGGGGATATGGAAATGCCTTTGACTAGCCAATCCATTACTTTGTATATAAAGTTGTATTTGATACTGTGTTCCATTCTGATTAATATTGTGACCATTTACCAAGATAATAAATGGACTTCCCTCTTATGCCCTGTGTAATTACAGGTTTTTTATTAGATAATTTCTTTATTTTTTTTTTCTTTATTTACATTTCAAATGCTATCCCAAAAGTTCCCTATACCCTCCCCCCTCCCTGCTACCCTACTCACCCACTCCCACTTCTTGGCCCTGGCATTCCCCTGTATTGGGGCAAATAAAGTTTGCAAGACCAAGGGCCTCTCTTCCCAATGATGGCTGACTAGGCCATCTTCTGCTACATATGCAGCTAGAGTCATGAACTCTGGGGGTACTAGTTAGTTCATATTGTTGTTCCACCTATAAGGTTACAGACCCCTTCAGCTCCTTGGGTACTTTCTCTAGCTCCTCCATTGGGGGCCCTGTGTTCCATCCAATAGATGAATGTGAGTATCCACTTCTGTGTTTGCCAGGCATCTGGCATAGCCTCACACGAGTTTTTATTGAAATAGTGGTATCAGATACAGTTTTCATCTTGCTGAGTAGAAGTTAATTCAATAAGAAATGAGTTTGTTACTCAAATGACATTTATTCTACCATTGCACCAGTGTGTACATCTTTCCAGCTCACAGCATTTACTATGCTTTCCCGGATAAGACTGACAATTACTTTTCTCCCCTATGGTAGTCTTCATAGTTTCTTCTAGCTCTTAGCAAGGATGCCCTTAGGGTTGAGACTTCTTGCAAGAGTAGCAAGTTCATTTTCTTTTGTTTTATGATTAAGTTAATTATGCCTTCACCAATAAGGCTCTAATGTCAATCTCTTGACTGTATCCAATAGAATAATAGTTTGAGAATAATAATGTTTGAGAGTCATTTGGAACTTAATAGACAACATCTCCAAAGGAAGTAATACGTTCCTGACACTGGTCTTTTTATTGGTTAGCCTCTGGTATCTAGTAGGGACATTGTTTCTATGTATTAGCATAACTCCTGTTTAATTCTTTCTATGTATGTGTGTAGGTGCATTTTAGAAAGCTTCTACATTAGTTGATTTCCATATGTTTTTGGAAATTCATTAGCATTTATTTTCCTTACCAGTTTTCTTCATTTAATCTGCCATCCTTTTCCTCACCCTAATTTATAACTTCCAGTCTCACGCTTCTCTTCTAACCTTTCAGTTATCAGTGTTTTTTCATTTTTCTTTTCTAGCCCTTAGAAAGTTTCTGATCTCCATGGATATTCTAAGTGAAACAAATATCACTTATATTTTAAAAAGTCCAAACTATTTCTGAGATATTTCATCTGTCTATGTAACTGTGGATTTCATTTTAGGGTAAATGGTCAATTAGGAATGGGTCATGATTGGTATTTGTGTTGTATTTTTGTATTTTGTATCTTAGTCAAAAAGGACTTGTCTTTCAGTACTAATTTCCTTTCCTTCAAATTTATTTCTATGCCTTGTACTTTGTGAATCTTCCTAAGGAAATGTTTGCATGAAATTTCATTATGAGTACTAGTGAAACTTGAAGAAGTAGTTTTTAATGAGTTACTGAGACTCCAGAAGTCAACCGTGTGCCCTCCACCTCTTTGGTATTACTGGAGTCCAAATTCATGTTTCTCAGGTAGAAGTTTGCCCACTAAAGTTGTTAGGGTCCTTGATTTGCTGAAGAATCGAATCCTACTCTCAAATAGTATGCAAATGCAAAGAGCACTTATTCTACAGAAATTAACAGTATGTAGGGACCCTTACCCACCAAAATCAATGTACTGAGTGAGATTGCATGCTTTTTATGGGAAATCGAAGGAGCAGTTGTTGATGTCTATTCTGCTTTATCATGACTGTTTAGCTCTATTTTAAGTGGTACTGGTGTGTTTGGGATTGGTCAAATCTCTGGGGAAGTTTTGAGGAATTTTCTAGAATTGTTGCTGATTAACCAGGCTTGGCTAAGGCTAGGAGGCAGCTCTTGGCAGCTCTTAACTGGCTTGCTGCAAGGGGTGTTTTGTTTGTTTGTGTTTGTTTGTGTTTTTGTTTTTGTTTTTGTTTTCTGCCCTGGAATTTGACTTGTTTTAGACCTGTCCACTATTAGGAAGCAGAATCGTAGGCCTAGTTCTTCAACTACCACTTTAGAGCCTGTCATGGAGTCTGTCTGTCTTTGCTCTCTCACTGACTCTCAAAGTGAATATCAGTTTGTACTGTCCTATATGAATCTGTAACTAGTGTGCATGTGTGAGGTCAAGTCTTCTTGTAGTCTTCACAGCATCATTTGCTAAAGTAGAACAATTATTAATGTTTTATTAAGGTGAAACAGATAAATGTTGCTTTCATACCAATATAAATGTTTAAATATTTAGGTATTTTTTTCCTAGAAACATTTCAGGAAGGAGATTATAGAGGTAAAAAGGCAATGAAAATTAAAATCTGTTAAACTCATGGAGTGACTTGTATAGGTTAATTTGTATTTTTCATAAAAAATGAAAGGTATGACTTTTCTTAAAACAAGAGTTTGTACTCACAATATAGAAGAGAACATAGAAAGAACAATAGACTAGGGGTAGAGATTCTGAGAACATTTGGAATGTGCTGATTTTGAAGTGTAATAGGATATTGAACTGGAGATTTGAAGGATACAGTTGTATGCATGAGTCAGAAATTTGGGAGAGGGGTCTGGGATACAGAAGAAAAATTGTCTGTCATCAGCACATCACTACTTTATTGACCCATCTGGAAATCAGTGATGTACAATACTAAATGGTTTTATTTTTATCCAACTATTGCCTTTGAGAAAGAAAAGTTGTAGCCCCTCAGCTGTCAGCTGATAGCTGACCTTGCATTAACAGCCAGGGCAGAGTGATGTACTGAAAAAATACCATCTCACAGAATACTAATATTAGACAAGGGCATTCTATGACAATGATAGAGTGAAACAGAAAGCAGGCCCCTTTATACTCATGTCTGAGAAACAATAATATAACACTGTCTGAACTAGAAAAATGATAGAAAAACCCTTCTCTCCAGGATAATGAAAGTGCCAGCTATTCCCTTACTTGTTAGAGATTTACCTTTGCTCAGTACTCAATGCTTTCTACCGAATGCAAGTCTTCTAAATACTACACACCCCATTAGTGCTGCATGTTGTTTTTTCTAAAACAAAACTGTGTCAGTTCTGACATGTGAAGCATGTATATGTTGCACATCCCATGTCCATATGCTCTTGGTATGGTTTTGTACCAAATCTTGCTTTAGAGTGGACATATTGTAATGTATTTCAATTTCAGTCATTTATGGTTGGTCCAATGAAAATCCTTAAATTCAGAATTGTAAGCATTGTAGATGTGGAATGTATACCTATTCTGTTGATCCTCTTATAATTTCCCCTCTATCATTTACTTCATTCTTTATGGATAAGTCTGCTTCACTACTGTGTGAAAACTGGAGCTTGAAGCCCTCCTAGTTTCTTCTTTTCTCATCTTTATATCTTATATATGCAACTTCACGTATGGAATTTCTGAGAATGGAGAGCCCTCTTTGTTATTAGTAATGCTTTTACAAAATTGTTTAATTTTACCAGGAGATGGAAGGAAGGATAAACACATAAATACTTCATTGTAAATTCTCTGTCCAGTACAAGATTAACAATTAAGGTTTTGAAACTTACAATTGTATTTCCAATAATATGGGGTGGGCTGTTAGGACAAGTTTTCTCTGTGAATCCCTTGCTTCCCTGGAATTTTCTCTGTAGACCAGACTGGCCTTGAACTCAGAGAGATCTGCCTGCCTTTGCCTCCTGAATGCTGGTACTAGATAGAACGTGACACTATCATGCAAGTTTGATTTTCAATTTTGATATTTTAAATTATTTTTTTCTTTTTAAAAATTAATCATTCAATTTGTTTACATCTCTAATGATATCTCTCACCCCAGTTACACATCCATAAACCACCATACCCCACCTGCCATCTCTCCCCTCCCTTTTGCATGTATGAGAATGTACCCCCGTCCAGCCACCCACTCCTCCCCCATAGCTCCAGCATCCCTCTACACTTGGGCATCAAACTTCCACAGGACCAAGGGCCTTCCCTCCCATTTATGTCAGACAAGGCCATCCTTTACTACATATGTATCTGGAGGCATGAATTCTTCCCTATACATTTCTTGGTTGGGGGTCTAGTCACTGGGAGCATTGGGTAGTCTGGCCAGTCAACATTGTTCTTCCTATGGGATTGCAATACTTCTGCCAGCTCCCTCACAGGGGTTCCCAAGCTCATTCTGATGGTTTGCTCCAAGTATGCACATCTGCATTGGTCAGTTGCTGGCAGAGCCTCCCAGCAAACAGAACAGCCATACTAGGTTCCTGATTTAATTACACATTCACCCTCCCTTTCCTCTCTCTAAGCCCTGCGATATCCTATTCTTGTTTTTTGTTCTTCAAATTCAAGGCCTCTTTCTTCACTAATTGTTATAATATTCATATATGAATAAGTAAATACCTATTTGTTTCTAAATATAGATTTTTCAGCCTATTCATAGTTAGTGAATATATTAGTGATCATTATATATGAAAAATTTCAATAATTCTGCAATATTTTATTTTACTGAGTCTAAAGAAAGAGACATGAGTTGGAAAATTAGGTTCATTGAACAAGTTCATTGACATAATATTTAATATGTCAAAATATGTAATACATTACTGGGAACCTAAGGCCTGAAAATAATATGTATTTGGTGAGAAGTCTGGCTGTGACTTGAATAGACCCTATTGAGAACTGTACAGGCTACTATGCAGGTACTAATCCATCTATGTTTTTGTTTGTGATTTGAGAATGATTTATGGTTCACTGAGTTGGTTGGCAGAATTCAGGTGGTTTGTTTTTTTGCTTGTTCAGGGTGATGTGGATGAGGAATTCATGCCATTTGGAGCATGTGCCTAAGGGGCATCCAGCTCCTACCACACTTATATAGTTTCTTACCCTATGATTCCCATAGGCATGGCTATAGTGCCTTCTTCTAGGATACTGGGAATAGATGTCAGACTTCCTGGGTTGGAAGAAGTAAATATTACATTTACAAAGGCCTCATAAACATGCCCACACATGGTCAGGCAGAATGACTTTTTGCCATTCTGTAAATCATTGGAATAGTATTTTTCTATTTACAAGGTTCACTTAGAGATAATGCAATGGCTAGTTTCAATCTCTTCATGGTCTTCATCCTGGAAGTGGAGTTTTATGTCTCAAATATGGCCATATTCTGAATAATAGTACACAATTTATACAAAGAAATGTGATATATTTGAATTTGCACACTTATCAGGTTGGTGATATGTTCTTTTGTATCTCTTAAAAGCATAATAGTGGTTAAATATAAGTAGAGAGATTGACTAAGATTAGAGAAAAATAACAAGTATTAATCTAGGAACTCCAGTGTAGAGGAATGCCAGGCCAGGGAAGAGGGAGTGGATAGGTGGTTAGGAGAACACCCTCCTAGAAGCAAGGGGAGGGGAGATGGGATAGGGGGTTTTCAGAGAGGCAACTAGGAAGGGCTAACACTTGAAATGTAAATAAAGAAAGCATCTACTAAAAATACATCCAGTGCCTTTTCTTTCCAAAAGAACTAATGAAAAAATTCATCATGTCAAAGAAGCTAAAGAATAAAATATTCTAAGGTAAGAAATCTTCACAATATTCAAATTCAAGATAAAACTTTGTACCTTACCGAGTACCATTGGATTGCTAGTGAGTTAGTACAAGAATGATAGAGGAAAGACCCATTGGAACAGGGGAAGCAGAGATTCATATATAGAATATTTAAATGAAAAAGTAAGGAAATCAAAGTTACAATATTTTAATTTGATTTTGCATTGAATGTATGCTACTTCCTTAGGTAATAAAAAGGAAATTGATGCTGTTTCTGATAACAAAGAAAAAGTGAATATTGGGCTTATTTAGGAATTGATATTCTGAAAGGACTAGTTAGTAATAAAAAATTTTTGCAAAGAGGAGAAAAACTGGAAGGACGGTTAAATGTTCAAATACAACACATCTTCAGATGGGCAAAGAAATATCATCATTCATCTCAGGAATGAATGAAGAATGAATGAAGATACTAAAACCATAAAGACAGTTTTAAATTTTCTAAATATAACAGGAGTCTGGTTGGCTGCTCTCTCAAAGGTTCCAACCAGAAACTGATCCATGCAGACACAGTGAAACAATGTTGTGAGTTTGGGGACATTTATTTAAGAACATGGGGAAGGATTGTAGCCCTGATGGAGATAGGAACTCTATAGGAAGATCATTAGAGTGAACTAACATGAACCCTTGGGGCTCTTAGAGTCTCAGCTACCAGCCACATATCATAAACAGGCTGGACCTAGGAGGCTTCACTACACATATGTAGCAGATATGGTACCTTAGTCTTCATGTGGATCTCGAACAGCTGGAGCAAGGGATATTCCATAAGCTGTTGCCTGTAAATGTGATATGTTCGTCTAGCTGGCTTGGCTTGTCTGGCCTCAGTGGGGGAGTGTGCACCTAGCTCTAGAGACATGATTTGCCGGGGGGGTGGGAGGGGGGGACACACAGGGTACTCTCACCTTCTCAGAGGAGAAGGGGAGGGGAGATGGGGGATGGAGTGTGGGAGGGAGTGACCAAGAATAAGGTAGTGAGCTGGATGTAAAGTGAATAAGTAAAAATTAAGTAAGTAAGTAAGTAAGTAAATTTCAAAAGCATCTCACTACTTATTGAGTGGTAAGTTAAAGATAATGAATGAGAAACTTTAAAAATATGTCATCATTGCATGTCAAATATGTACTGATGGAAGAAAGTTAAAGGAATAATAGATGGTACTGCTACAAGAATGAGAGTTGAGATTGGATTATGTCCAAATGGATGACAGGGACAAGAAAATGAAACAGAGGCTGAAGGAAAGGCTATCTAGAGACTGCCCCACATAGGGATCCATCCCATCTCCAGAAAACAAACCCTAACACTAATTTGCTGATGACAAGAAGTGCTTGCTGACAGAAGCCTAATATAGTTGTTCCCTGAGAGGTTCTGCTAGTACCTGACCAATACAGATGCAGAGACTCATAGCCAACCACCAGGCTAAGCCCAGGGACCCTAGTGGAAGATCTAGGAAAGGACTGAAGGAACTGAAGTGGGTTGCAACCCCATAAGAACAGTATCAACTAACTGGGCCATTCACAGATCCAAGAGACTGAACCACCAACCAAACAGTATACATGGAGGGATCCAGGACTCCAGATACATATGGAGCAGAGGATGTCCTTACCTGACATCAATGTGGGGGTGGGGGGGGAAGATTGATGCCTCATCATAGGAGGATGTTAAGAGATGGAGTGGGTGAGTGGGTAGAGGAGCACCCTCATAGAGGCAAAGGGGAGGGGAGATTGGATGGGTTGGTTGTGGAGGTATAACTGGAAAGAAGGATGCCATTTGAAATGTAAACATATAAAATAATTAAGAAAAAAGAAAAAAGTGTGATTTTTGAAAGAAATATTAACAGCAGGAGATATTATGTAGGATAAGAGAAAAAAATATACCAATAGAACACACAGGGATGGAAAGAGAATATTGAGTAATTTTGAGTATACAATATAGCCTTGGTTGAATCAAAGTGAAGAAATATAGTTAGAGCCATCTAGCTTTTGATTGCATTGAATCTTATGAAATTTTACAGTTTTCTGTTCATTACATATGTGATCCTAACCAAAAATTTAATTTGTAATGGAATAGCATTGTTTCTGCCTTAATGTGCCTAAACATATGCAGCATGCCAAAAAAAAAATTAAATATTCCCAAGGAATTAAAATAATCTATATTTGTCTATTTTATGTGAAAATGATTAGAATATCAGACAAGAACTTTCAAAGATGGTAGTGTTACTTTGCCAAGTGAACAATAAAAAGAGACTTGGCATAACATCTTTTGAGGATTAGGTGCTGACTCAGGCTACTGCCCTCTTGCAGATGGTCACTAGGGATATTTTTGTGACGAGAGGTCTGAGAGCATGGATAAATGAATATGTCTCTAAATCGTGACATGTTGTCTCCTTCTATGGTTACTATTTTTCAAAGATTATTATCCTGTCTTTTATGTTCATGACCATTTTAATGGAAACTCATAAAAATGTAATATTTTTTAAATATACAGTTCAGTTTTAAAATACTATTAAAATATATTAAAATAAAAAATTTTGATCCTAATTTGACATTATCATATTGAGAAAGCATATTAATTCTCTGCCTTATAAGACAATTTAATGGAAACTATAATGAAAAACAAAATAGCTACATTTCATCTTGACTTTGGAGCTTCAGAACTGAAAGTTATTTTGTATTTCACTGCACTTGTGTCAAAGGACATTAATAAAGAAATTAAATGAGAGAAAAATCAAAAGAAAATAATCTGCTCTCTGAAATTAGCATATATTTAAGATATGAAAGCAAAGACATCTTTTATTCTCTAGCACATTAGCTTAATTTCACATGCTTGCTTTCTTTTCTAAATCAAGATACACTTAATGTGGTTTTTGCATAATGAGGACTTTTTTTTCCCCGTGTATAGTTAAACTCAACTTCTGTTTCATAGTGCTGATATTTGAGATTAAAACTTGCTCTCCCAGTGTCCCACTTTCCATATATGTGTAATAAATTATTATTTAAATTAAAGTCTACTAGACCAGTTTGCATTGTATTTGATTGGCTCTGAATAACTGTATTTCTAATATAATTATATATTCATAAATAATTAACTTCTTTTCCAGATACATGTATTTTATGATAACAGAATGATTCTAAGGAAGAGTATAGACAAGCTGAAGTAAATCTGATGATTATTTGATGAAGAGTTTACTTCGTATCGTAATTGAAAACTGTCTTAAAATCAATATAATATTTTAAGTAGTTCTTTGAGAATTTCATATATGAAATTAATTTTTATATTTAGCTCATATTTCTCCTTTTGCTGAAATCTACCCCAAAGTCCCCCATCTTCTCCCAACTCATGTCCTTTTAAAAAGTACTAAATTCAATTTGTGACAACTCTGGATATAGAACCACATAATAAGAACGTGATCAAATTCCCACATAGAAGCTCCTTAGCTAAAGGGAGGCACTCATGAACTTGAATCATGTGCCTTGTAAGAATGTTGGCAGACAACTGTATTTGCTGTGAGTAAAGTTGGCCTAAACTTTCCAAACAATATTGTTTCTTTTTAGTACTCCCTAATTTCTGGGTCTTAAAATTTTTTCTGTGTCCTCTTTCAAAATTGTTTCTGAGCCTTGTGCAAAAGGTATGCTACAGATGTCTCATTTGTAAACTGAGAACTCTACAGATTCTTATTTTCTGTGTTTTTACCAGTGTGAGTTTTGGAGTTAATTGTTCTCAAGTGAATAAAAAAAATTGATGAATAAGTTAATATATTTATTAACTGGAATAATGATATCTATGTAGTGGCTACCTTGATACAATGTCCACTTAGGAAAATAACAGTGTTATTTTTTACTTCTGGGATTCATGAACTCCCCAATCATGGAGAGCCAAGATAACACTGCAAGTCATACAATTCTTATTCCTCCTGTGCAGATGTATTAAACCCAGTCATATATGGAGTTGGTTATTCATGTAAAATTGGTGCCACTATTACCCCCAGGGGGATATCATACCATGCCAGTGTTACAGCTCACAGGGTTCAGAAACAGGGTAAGACTGTTCAGGACATTTTTCACCAGCAGCCTGCATAGCACTTTCATGTCCTATAAAAAGTAGCCAGTCTGGAATAAAATTACTGCTTAGTACCCACTTTATTTTCCCATGTCCTGTGACCAAAGTACCTTCAGGAAGGTGATTTTATTGCTGAAGTTCTGCTGCAAAGGCTTTTTCTTAATAAAAATACAATCCATGTTCTTATTTCTTTTTAAATTGTGTTTTATTATAAAGATTAAACTATATAAAGCTTGGTGCATTATCCTAAATTTATAATTCAACTCAAATGACAGGATTGTTTTCATCTTTATTGTTTTCACATTTTAAGTTTAAAAATGATAAACTATTGTTGTTCTAATATAAACTTCAGAGAAATTTCTGAATTCTATCTTTCGTAAATGAAATAAATTCTCATACATCAGTATTCTCATCTCTTAATATCAGAGTTGTACTAATCTGTTTTAATAGTTTCCTTAAGACTTTAAACTTTATGACAATGTTTTATAAAATAAATCAGTGTTAAAATTATATCTTAGTTATTACTTTTAGTTCTACTTTTTTGTATGAGCATGTTCCTATGAGTACAGTAGGCAAAGAGGGCAGAAGAAGGCATTAGATCTCTTGGAGCTGGAGTTACAGATGGTTGTAGGCTGTAAGATATTGATACTCTAAACTATTCAAGTCTTCTAAAGATGAGTATGCATGTACTCCTATCTGATGAGCCCTTTCTGCATTCCCTGTTTAACATTAGAAACACCTCTGTTAGTTTATTTTAATTATTTCACTGAAATTGCTTAATTCTGTCAGATCTGATAATTTTACTTTCATAAAATTTAAATTTAAAAGAATCTCCTGTTGTCTAGTTTTGTGATTTATGTAGGTTGATTTTTAAAACTTAAAATATTGTTATCGATATAAAATTCTTATCGTGGTATCTATATATAAGATTGATATTTACCCATAGAGCAAATTATTCTAACATAACTAAACATACCTAATTCTGTGGAGAAAAAAATTCAGAGGGTAAAAAGTCTTTCAGCAAAGATACTTTGTACATTAGCATCTGATAGTGAGTTGATCATCAGTTTAAACCAAACACCAGACTCTATGACCTTGGTCTATTCAAGCACCACTTAATATAACAGAAACTTAATAAAATAGAAACTGAGCAAAATACTTATAAACTAAAATTACAGTCCACAGGAGCAAGGCTTCACAGTGATTTTAGCCTTTAGAGTTCATTAGTCTGTATTTCAAAGCAGAACTAGGAAAAGAATGCAGGTATAGTTACATTACACTAGAATAGAAAGGCCTCCACTCTTTTGTTGGAGGGATTGTACCTGGCTTTGGTGCAGATAGTAGCAATGATATCCTTGTTAACAGTTAAAATTGGAAGTCCAGCATGCCATAGGACCTTACTTTTTTGTATTAACAGTGAGTTTTTATTATTCAATGTTGTTTCATTATTAAGAATAATGCGTTTCACTCCACATACCCTAGACCAATTTTGAAAATTTAATTAAAATGTTATCATCTCACCTCCAATCTAAGCTTTCTCATTTCTCTGTCTCTACTCCCATTCAAATTTATGGCTTCTCATTATTTTAATAATTGTTATTAAGAGACAGATAAATAAATATATAAATTCAACCTGCTGAGTCCATTTAGGCTTGCTCTTAAGTATGTGCTTTTAGGGCTAGGCATTGGATACAATTTAGGGGTTCATTTCTGAAGAAGACTAATTATCCCTCTTTCAGCAACATTTAATTTCTCATTGTCTAGGGGAGGGCTATCTCTAATCCATACTGTCATGAAAACTGATAATATCAGTGTCTGGACATTTGAGCAACAAGTATATTTTGTAATTTCATGGAATATAGATCCCCTGTATTATATAGAAAATACTTTCCCACATTAGTTATTTACATCCTCTGGATCTTGTAGCTGTAGATGCTTTTTTTGTCCATTATGTTCACTGAGCTCTAGGTAAGTAGGTATTGTATTGTGCAATTTTCAACTTTGCCTATGCATACATTGGTCAGTTGTACTCTTCATTTTACCAGTCATGGGTTTTTATAATGGTCTCAATCTTCTCAAAAAAGAAGCTTTTTTATGAGGTATATCTACACTTATTTGTGTATATAAGGAAAATATTTAGAATTCAATTAGGAATTATATTAGCTTAGGAAAATAACAGTAACAGGATCTCCTGAGATCTATGACTCTGTTAGTCATGAGAAGTTGGCTACATTTGAGTACCAGGAATGATTTTAATTAGACAATTGGTTATTGCCAAGACATAAGTGCCACTATTTTTGGTACTGTGGCCCCTACATGTGGGACCCAGAGAATGGTGAGAGATGCTTCCACACTGCCCGAATAGTACAAGGGTCCATGTCTACATTATACCATGTAACACAAAATAGAGGGTTCTAATAAACTAGTAGAACCTCAGAATGGGTGCAGAACCGAGGAGGTGGCTGCTTACCTCCCTTTACAGAAGTCTTCTCAGGTGCTGGCAGCATGGCACCTCTCACAGTGCCAATGGGATGGTTGGCTACGCTAAAGCTCGTGTCTATTTGCCATTGGTCCAAAGGCTGTGTTAAAAATGCTTGCTGCTGCAAAATACAGCAGATCTGAACCCCAATGCTGGTCTCTGGATTCTTTTTTCTATGTCCATGACTCTGCCTTCCCAGTTCCCATACATTATTAGACCATTATTATAAGTTTGTTGTGGTTTACAAATGTCACATCAGGGAATGATAAGAACCTTTGTCTTATGAAAACTAGACCTCAGGGAGGAAGCATTTAGGCCAGATCCACCTCAGTGCCTCCAAGGCCAGTCCAATTTGTAGTGTGTCTTCAGAAACTGGGAATTACTTTACCTTCAAGAGGGAAACAAGGATAACAGAAATAGCACAAATTGTTTTGAGATTCTTTTGGATACCCCAATAAACAGTTTAAAAGGAGGTTTCTCAGTTGGTACATTTTATTTGATCAAAATACTTTCATATCCATGATAGAAGTTCAGTAACACATTGATGTGGTATTTGACTAGCAAAAATGATTTTCATGTTACACATATAATAGGATAAAGATCTACACCAAGAAGCAGAATTCAGTGTGCTTGCCAGAGCTTTCTGTTTTTGTTTGCATTACAAGTTTTCTCACGAAAACTGTTTGTTTTCTAGGGGCTCTTCCAAAAATTAATTCACAAACCTCTGAGAGTAGTGCATGAAAAGCTGCCACAAAATACTCTCTAGCTCTGCATGTAATATTGTCAGGAATTTCTTTTTCTCCATATTTAAGTTTCTTAATTTATAAACTGAGAATACTAATAAACTTCCAAGAAATGTTTCAGTGAGTCAAATATTAATTCATGTGATGTGAAATCAGAACTTCAGCAATTTGTAGGAAATTACATATTAAATATACACATTATTGTTATATTTCTAGTATTTATTACTTAAGATAGAATTTCTTAATATTTTAATTATATTTGCTAAATTCTTAGAAAAAAAATTTATGTTTCCTTTCCTGAATATTTTTGTGTTACAGCTCATTAATTTAAAGATTCTAACTATTGCCACTGAATATTTTGATTTCAGCCAAACTGTAAATATAGAAATATTTCTTGGGCTCCTTTAAAGGATTGTTGGTAATATACAGTATCCCCCCCATGGGTATGTGTAACTGTCTGGCACATCACTGAGCTTGACAATGTCTACAGGTCTGTGAAGCTTTTATTTTTATTATGCTATTTACATTTTAGAGATGTAAAATGAACTTATTGGGACTTCTATTCCATATTCAAATTTTTATGACTTCACAGGGATAACTGTCTAGTCATCTTGCTATTGAATATAGGTCTTGCATTTTCAGATGTCATCTTTTAAAAACACTTAAAACAATAATTATTTTGTAATATAAGTCAGCTATGCATACACACACACACACACACACACACACACACACACACACACGCGCATATATGATTAGTAGTAGACATAATATTTTTTCAGAATGTACAAGCATAACGATGAAACAAATGAAGCAATTGACACTAGCTTAGGTGTTTGTTCTTTGCATGTCCGTGGCATTTCATTGGATTGCATTCCTATTATTTGCATTTTGTCTCAAGTGATTCTTGCTAGAAAGAACACAACATTTTTCCAAGAAATCATAGAAACATATGACAATGAGGTGCTAATTGATTAGGGCACTACTATGTAAAATATATTTTATTTGTCAGGATACATTTCTCTGTGGTATAATTATGTATTAGATTTATACACTCATTTCTATTATGTAGTCATGTTCCCTATAACCAAGCTCCTTATATTTATGCAGACCTTAATTCTGCAAAACATTACATATTTCATGCAGTGTTGCAGCAGAGTACGAACTGAATGTAAACAATTATTCTACCATGCACATTTAAAAATAACTTATGAAAATACTCACATTTCTTCTACAAAAATGAACATCAAGATAGTTTTTGTGTATTTCTCTTGGTCACTTACATATCAGTTTGCTGGAATTGTTATTTACTAAGTGATATACAGTATTATTTTACATGCTGTATGGAATGTATGTTCTTTCTGCAACTTATACTAGTTTTACAAATTTTTCTTGAGTTATTGATGTGTAAACTTTTATAAGTTAAATTTTTCTTGTTTGAAGTAAGAATTTGGAGTTTACCACTTTAATACTCCCTCATTTTATTTCTTTCAATTTTTATATTTAATAATATGTTTACAGACATTTTGTGGTGATTTATATTTACATATTATATTAAAGCTCAGAATTATAAACAGTGAAATAATTGATTTTCACATGTATGAAAAGTGAAATAAGAATTCTGAAATTCTGTACTTGTTTTAGTTTTAAATCTATTAAATTATATAATTGGTCTGATTACTTTCATTCTGCTGAACAAATCCCAAAATTAACTAGTGATCTGTGGCTTTTAAATATAGTACAACAAGATGCATAGGTTGTCCTTCATCTTCCTGTTTTAATAATTATTGGCATTTTAGTCTACTTTCTGTGCCCTTGTTATACATTTCCTGGTTTGAGGTGCTACTTCATGAATAGTACTTACTTCTTGTTGTTCTTTTATATAAACGATCCTCAAATGATGTCACAGGCCAAAGGTACTAAGTACTGCTATTAATCAGAACAAGACAGCCATGTCACTCAAAAGATCCCAACTGTACTTAATTCTAGATACAGAATGTACTATCTGATTCAAGATGATGGGTAACTTACACCTTAACCAAAACTCAACTCATTGGAATGAAGGCAAGACAAATTATATAAAGAAATTAAAGACATTTTGTCTTATGTTAAAATATGAAACTGTAATTACTCCTAAGAAGAGATATCAGTGAGGGAAAAAATTATGGAGTTAATATATGTTCTTTAGAATCTGATAATATACTCTTTTAGCGATATAAAAATATTCAATCACCATGATCAAATGTATCTGAAAGTCAGAGTAGCATAACTTGATAAACTAATGAATTAAGAGAAATTTACAATGTCACTTATAGCAGGGGCAAAGACAAAGAATGAAAAAGGACTGATATTATACTTATATATATTTTATTTTATGTAGAATGATAATCTAGAAAAAATATATAAATACATGAAATAAGAAAAATGAGTAGAATCCTATGAAGTAATGAAAATAATTTTAGTCTCTCTCTCTCTCTCTCTCTCTCTCTATATATATATATATATATATATATATATATATATATATTATATATGTATATATATATTATATATATATATATATAATGAAATGTTTACTTTTTGTTTTATTTTATTTAATCTCTCTCTATATATATAATGAAATGTTTACTTTTTGTTTAATTTTTATTATTTTATTTATTTGCATTTCAAATGTTGTCCCCCTTCCCAGTCCCCTATTCGGGAACACTCTACCCCTACCCTTCCCCTTTACTTCTAAGAGAGTGCTCCCCCAACCACCCACTCAGTTCCAGTTCACTCCTCTAGCATCCCCTTCCTCTGGGGCATCAAGCATCCACAGGAACAACCACATGCCCTCCCACTGAGGTCAGATAAAACAGCCCTCTGCTACATATGTGTCAGGAGCAATGGAAAGGCCCATGTATGCTCTTTTGTTGGTGGCTTAGTCACTTGGAGCAATAAGGACTCCAGTTAGTTGCTACTGTTGTTCTTCCTATGGTATTTGGTCTTCTTTGAAGTGCTGATATTGTTCTTCATTAAAAGAATCTGTCCTTGGGCTATTTTGGTTGAAACACTTGATGACTTCTAGATCCTTATGGGTTATGGGACAATTTAGATCATTTACCTGACCCTGACTTAACTTTGGTATATAGTATCTGTCTAGAACATCATGCATTTCATCTAGATTTTCCAGTTTTCTTGAGTATACACTTTTGTAGTAGGATCTGATTTTTTTTTTTTTAACTTCCTCAGGTGCTCTTTTTATGTCTCCCTTGTTATTTCTGATGTTTTAAATTTGGTTACTGTCTCTGAGTCCTTTAGTTAGTTTGGCTAAGGGTTTATCTACCTTATTGCTTTTCTCAAAGACCCAGGTCTTCGTTTTGTTTATTCTTTGTATTATTCCCTTTGTTTCTAATTTGTTGATTTGAGCCCAAGTTTGACTATTTCCTGATGTCTATTCCTCTTGGGTGTGTTTGCTTCTTTTTGTTCTAGGGTTTTCAGGTGTGTTGTTAAGTTGCTAGTGTACGATATCTCTAATTTCCTTATGAAGGCACTTAGTTCTATGAATTTTCCTCTTAGCACTGCTTTCATTGTGTTCCATAAGTGTGAGTATGCTGTGTCTTTATTTTCATTGTATTCTAGAAAGTCTTTAATTTCTTTATTTCTTCTCTGACCAAGTTATCATTGAGTAGAGAGTTGTTCAGTTTCCATGAGTATGTGGGCTTTCTGTTGTTTTGTTGTTATTGAAGACCAGCTTAGTTCCTGGTGATCTGACAAAATAGATCGGATTATTTCAATATTCTTGTATCAGTTGAGACTTGTTTTGTGACCAATTATATGGTCAAATTTGAAGACGGTACCATGAGGTGCTGAGAAAAACATTTATTGTTTGTTTTAGGGTAAAATATTCTGTAGATATCTGTTAAATCATTTGGTTCATAACTTCTATTAGATTCACTGTGTCTTTGTTTAGTTTCTGTTTCCATGATCTGTCCATTGCTGAGAGTTGGGTGTTGAAGTTTCCTACTATTATAGTGTGAGGTGCATAGTGTTCTTTGACCTTTAGTAAAGTTTCTTTTATGAAAACGATGCCCTTACATTTGGAGCATAGATGTTTAGAATTGAAAGATCATCTTGGTAGTTTTTGCCTCTGAAGAGTATGTAGTGTCTTTCCTTATATTTTTTGACAACTTTTGGTTGAAAGTGTATTTGATTGAATATTACAGTAGCAACTCCAGCTTTTTTTCTTGGGACCATTGCTTGTGAAGTACATAGGCAGCTTGCTTCTGCACTTTCTCACAGAAGTTCCCCTTTCCCCACCCCAGGTTCTCTCCCACTGCAAGTGAAGTGCTGTGCACAGGTGAAGTGGGGTGCACAGGCTGCTTGCCTTTGTGCTTTCCTGCAGAAGTTCTGCTTTCCCCAACCCTTGCTCCTTTCTGCAGCAAACATGGGGCTTCCTCCCCATCCCTGAGGAGCCACAAGTGCCAGCTTGAATGAGACAAATGACATCCTCCCTTGCCTTTCTGAATCTGAGGCTAGCATTCTCCCTGATAACCAACTGGGTGCTTCCCAGCTGGTGCCTGTTTTTGGAACAAGGAGATTAGGGTCCCACGTTTAAATCATAGAAGGGGGGTGATCAGTGGTCACAGACAGTTATGGCCAGCCATAAAACTAGTTCCTGATAACTCCATAAAGATAATCCTTAGGTCAGAAGTGTCCCCTTCTCAGCTGCACAATTCCACCCTACCAAATGGTATCCTGTTTGAGTTATGACTTGCCTCCCATGGCCTCTCCCATCACCCTAAGCATACAAAGCATCTCTAACTATGTCATATATAAGTGCCAAGCCTTACAAGCTTTTGGTCAAACTCCTGTCCTATGCTGTGGGAAGGTTTGTGATCTGAGTCTGACTCAAAAATATAAAGACTCTTATGCATGATTGCATCGGACTCTGCAATTCTTGAGTTTTCCTGGGTTTCCCACAGAGTCTGGCATAACACTTGTAAAAATTTTTCCAGCCTTTTTCTCTGAAGTAGTGTCTTAGTCATTGAGGTGTGTTTCTTGTATGCAGCAAAATGCATAAAATTCCTTCTGAATTTTAATGACCACATTTCTTCCCCCATCCTTTCTATCTCCAAACTCTATCATATATACATCCTACTCTCCTCCAATGTCAAGGCTTCTCTTTCCATCAATTGCTTTTGTATGCATGTATGTATGTCTATATGCATATATATTCCTAAATCTAACCTGTTGAGTGCATGCAATGTTACATGTACATATGTTGAAATGGCTGAAAATTTGGCACTGAACAACTAAATGGTAATTATGCTATGGCCTATCTAACTATCCTGGTTTACTCAGTTGCCTGTATTATTTTTTAATCTTTTATTTATTTTTATTTTTTTACACTCCAGATTTTATTCCCCTCCCGGTCCACCCTCTGACTGTTCCATATCCCATCCCTCCTCCCTGTCCCCCCATTCTGTCTCTAAGAGATTGTCCCCACAATCCACTCCCACCAAACCTCTCTATTCCAGTCTCTTGAGGGTTGGGTGCATCTTCTCTGACTGAACCCAGACCCGACAGTTCTCTACTGTATGTGTGTTGGGGGCCTCTTATCAGCTGGTGTATGTTGCCTGTTTGGTGGTCCATTGTTTGAGAGATTTCAGAGGTCCAGGTTAATTGAGGCTGCTGGTCCTCTTACATGGTTGCCCTTCTCCTCAGCTTCTTCCAGCTTTTCCCTAATTTAACCACAGGGGTGAGCAGCTTCTGTCCACTGGTTAAGTACAAATATCTACACCTGTGTCTTTCAGCTACTTCTTGGGTCTTTCAGAGGGCAGTCATGTTAGGCCCCTTTTGTGAGCACTCCATAGCCTTAGTAATCGTGTCAGTCTAGCTCAAAGGGAGGCCCTAAGGCCTGTATTTGTTTGCATAGTGTTGAGGTCTTTAAAAAGTTTGTCTTGCAAACTTTATATGACCCAGCACAAGGGAAGGCCTGGGCCAAGTAATGGGAGTGGGTGGGTAGGGGAACAGGGGCGGGGNGGGTATAGGGAACTTCCGGGATAGCATTTGAAATGTAAATAAAAAAAAAGTTCCTCCATGTCTTCATAAAATATGACTTAGGTAATAAAGAGCTAGATGGAATATGCCTCAATAAAACAAAAACTATGCGATGAAACCTACATCTGACATCTTTCTAAATAGAGAATATCTTGAAGCAATACAGTTGAACACTGGGGAGTTAGGGAATGTGATAGGGAAATCTATTATCTTCACTTTGCTGTAAAGTAAAGCCTGATACTCATAATAGCATCAGGGTTGTTGTTGTTGTTGTTGTTGTTGTTGTTTGTTTGTTTTGTTATGTTTTGTTTTGTGTTCAGAGTGTTCATGCCTTCTCAAGATTTTACTAAATATCTTTATTGCTAAGGAAATGACATTAAGAGATGGGGGCACAGGGAGGTAATTTTTGTCATTTGGATAAAGCCCTAAATAATGTAATTACTATCACTGTACAAGCATTCCTATAGAAAACCTGAAGTCAATATATTCATTGATAGTTGTCACATTGTAATTTGGTTTTGTTCATATCAATGGATCACTAATTTTACTGTACTTCAGAATCACATGTAGATCTTGTTAAAGTAGAGTGATAGCTTTCAAAAGCAGCTGTTTGATCCTTAGAATTTTTTTAAATCTTGTGTTCATTTGGTAGTATTTTCTTTGTGTTTATCTGTAGCCAGCTTACAGGGGCTGAAGATAGCACGCATTTGTTTTCTGGTACGTTACTCTCTGCTTTCTTTGGTTTGACGGGGATGTTCACTGGCCTTACAGTTAGTTGGTTTTAATAAGGTTACTTGTCAGAAGCTCCCAAAGAATTTGTTTCTGCCCCCAAAGTAATGGCATTACAGGTATCTGTGTCTTGCTTATTCTTGCTTGAATGGGGTGTTTGAAATCATTCTCATGATATACTAAAATTACAGATTACAGTTTTAAGTTACTAGTGGGTAATTCCATTTAAATTCATGTGAGCAGAATCTATAGAGTTTGTTGAATGTACTAATTTGGAGATTCTATCTGTCAAGTCTCTTTCATTAGACTTAGGCTTTTACAGTATTGGTGATTTTTTTTTTACAGGAAATAAAAATAAATCTTTTATTTAATGCAATTTTGGAAACTATGAGTTGAATTTTATGAAGTTGACCTTAAATCCAGTAAGAAAGTAGTAGTTATATTCTTATGATATTGCACCAAGAATTCATCCATGCCATGTTAGTTGTTGTTTTAGCATAAATGGTTAGCATCTGGGTAGGACCGTTGGTTTCTTTATTTCTCTAGTAGTATTTATAGGATCTTTCTGTACTATGAAAGCTAGTCAGTAGGGATGAATACTCAAATACCCCATGCCAGTACCAGTTTGATTATTCTATATTCTATGATTAAAACCTGTACTGTCTTCAGTAAGAATGGTTTACTATCCAGTTTTTGTGGGCATCAAAGAGTCGTGGCAATACATTGTAATTTTGAGGGCAAGGGAATTTATGGGCTACACTGAGAAAAACTTGAAAAAAAGATAAGCAAAACTTAACACTGGGTTTTGTATAGCTTATGGTGTTTGTGAGATAGTCTGCTCATAACTCCATTTTATCTTTTTATAAATGCATGTATATACCTTTTTAGAAAGCATATAAAACAGTATGCTAGCATATCACTTTTTCAAACGTCTTTAGCAGTTAGATATCCTTTTCTATATTCACTTATATATCTTCGTCTTCCACACCCATCACACTTACTTTTCCCTACCCCACTATTGTGCATTCTCACTTCATAAAACGCCCCTCTTTTTATATCTTCTTCTTATGAGTCCTTTCTCATTTCCTGGCTTCTATAAGTATACATATCAAAAAATTTAAACTAGGCCGGGCAATGGTGGCACATGCCTTTAATCCCAGCACTTAGGAGGCAGAGGCAGGCAGATCTCTGAGTTCAAGGTCAGCCTAGTCTACAGAGTGAGTTCCAGGACAGCCAGGCCTACACAGAGAAACCCTTTCTCAAAAAAAAAAAAAAAAAAAAAAAGTTAAACTATGATCAATATATGGAAAAGCAATATGAGGTCTTGTATCTCTGGATCTGGAATTTATCACTGAGAACAATACTTTCCAGTTCCACTTATTTACTTGCAAATTTTAAATTTTCATTTTTTATTTTTTTTATTTTTTACTGATTTGTTGTTAGATTATATTGTGTAAATATATCATATTTTTCTTGTCTGTCTTTTAGTTGGTGAATATCTAGGCTATTAACTTTTCCTGCTTATTGTCAAGAGAGAATAATGAACTTAACTGAGTAAGTATCTTCTTTGTAAGATATAGAGCCTTCTGGGTACATGCCCAAGACTGGTTCAGTTGGTTCATATGGTAATTTCTAAATCTGTACATGTCTAGATTCTGCAGTTATTTCCATAGTGGCTGTACTAATTTTCACACCCCTCCAACAGTGGTCAAGGGTTCCCCTTTACCCACACTCATGACTATATTAGCTGCCGTTTGTTTTCTTGATAATTAGTCATTCTGAATGGGGTATCAGTCAGATAAAATAATAGATTAATTTGCACTGCTCTTATGGCTAAAAATCTCTCTCTCACTCTCTCTCTCTCTCTCTCTCACACACACACACACACACATACACATACACACACATACATAATTTTGTCATTTGTATTCTTTCTTCATTTAATATCATGCTTCATCTTTTCAGTTGTTCATTTTCTTGTTGCTTCATTTTTTGTATATTCTAGGCACAGTTGCCAACTGTCCAAACTGTGACTAAATAGGTCATAGACCCTAATGGAGAACCTACTTCTATTCTTTGGTTAAACAGATACACCGTTAAACTTCCCCTTACCTACCACTAGATCCATGAAGCTCTTCTCATTATAGAAGCTACTCTTTGCCACAGATAACAATTTATACAAAAAGGTACAGTTGACAACTGTACAAGGAATAAAAGGATATAGAGTGTCCTTGGCCTGAAATGGGCTATCTATATCATAACCATATTCCCACAAAGCTCAGAGATCATCTCCATATAAGGAGTAAAAGGATTATAAGAACCAGAAATTCTTTACAGCTGCAGTAAAATACACTTCTTTGACCATTACAAAGCCATTGTGCAGATGCATTCAACAGTAGCCATGGCTGAATGCAAAAATCCAGAAGAAGGTCAAGTTACACAAAATCCCAGCATTGGTGAAAGAGAAGGACAAGAAGTCCTACTTCTGATCAAATGTCAGTTTTTTTCCAAGGATATGATCCCTGGTAGTGTGACTATGCTCCAAAGCATGTTCCTGCATCACATACATACAAGAGAAGTAAATGGAATTAGTATGTTTCAAAGGGAACGGAAAATTGGAAGGGAAAACAGTCAGGGGTGGTTATGGTTATTTTGATCAAAACACTCTCTAAACAACTTGAGATTCTCATACAATAAAAGTTTCAAGTTGTAAAAGACTCTAAGAACAAGTTAAATATCTTGGGTAGTAAAGCGATGACAAGGCACTGATTGGTCCCACTTGCCAGAATGCTATGTCAGAAAACATGAAGCACAGATGGAAGCACTCTTGTGCTGTTGACATCTGTGAAAGCTGAATAATCTGTTTTCCCATAGGCCAACATTGCTGTCATCATAAAGCTCTGGACATTTATTTAAAATAATTAAATAAAAATTACTTAGGTATTCAGTCCTTGGATACCATAATCAAAATAAAGATTGTATTTTAAAGAGAATGTTTAATTTGATGTTTTCAATTAAAATCTTCCTCAATTAATAAATCAGAATATTTGGCATATATGCACACAAGAGGCATGTGTGTGTGTGTGTGTGTGTGTGTGTGTGTATGAGATTCTGCCTATGCTCCAATGCACAGTTCTATGTTCATGTGCAAACTAGCAAAAGTAAATGGATTTAGTGGGATTCAAAAAGAGTACATAAAATTGAAAGAGAAATCAGTAGGGAGAAAGGGAAGAATAAATGTGGCTTTAATCAGAATATTTCATAAAGATATTGAATATATATATATATATATATATATATATATATATATATATGAGAGAGAGAGAGAGAGACAACAAATATACTGTTAATACAAAGAAAATAGTCTAAAATAGGTCTTACTCATACCATGCTAATTCTGAAACATTTTCTACATCTCACTTTCCACATTTCATTTTGATCAATAAAGCACATGGCATATCAGGTTCATTTTGAAAATAATTCAAAGCTCAAAATATGGCACATTCTTTCTATCTTGAAACTTATACTTACTTTTTATTTTCCCTTTATATATGAGAGATGAATTTAAGTTTAGGAAGAAATTACTGCATTTTTTGTCCTCAGAGATATGCAAAATAATTTCAAAATATTAGAAGAGTTTTGGATACCTCAATTTAGCAAGGAAAGTCCTATATAATAGTTACTTTATGATTTTTTGTCTTATCAATTATTATTAGGTAATCTGTTGGACTTGATATTTGTTACAGCTAGAGCATACATTTCAGTACATCACCCATCACATGCAGTTCCTTGAGACAAGATCAAATGGACAGATGATAAATCTAATCATATCTTCAACCATGCAGTGCTGAGCAAGGGAAGCTTAGGGCAATTTCTGTTTAAATATAACTCCACTTCCTGAAAAAAATGAGTACTTCCTATTATAACTTTATTTTCTGTAAGGAAGTATTAAATAAAATGCTTCACATTTCTTAGGAATATTGTAGAATCAGGAAAAAAAAAAAAAAAAAACTTCCACAGTGCTTTAGGTTCATTCATTTCCTAGCAGGATATTAACATGAGAGAATGTCTGAAAAGCATGTCAGTTCAATTATATGACCTACAAAACTTGAAACTCAAAACATTTTTTAAACGTGACAAACAACACAGTTTTATTTATTTATATACTGAACAGAAACAAGGTTAAATAGTTTATTATGTCAAAGAGTCTATGATGGATAAACACTCTAATGCATTGAAATGAAATAGTGTAAAAATTCTAAAAAATAAAACCTGATAAATGATGACACTCTAGGGAGAATCCATGATCTTCACTTCAACTTGAGAGTTTTAAATGTGTCTCTTCCATGAAGACTAATTCTTCACGGTTTGTGTTAGGTGATTTTACTTTTAGAGTAAAGTAATTGAGTAGAAGTCTGTCTTTCACTACCTTGAGTTATGTGTTCTGGAAAAAGACAGAAATAATGTGATAATTTTTACTTTAGAAAGAACAAGAGTGTAATCGCTATGAGAGCAGAGCCTGTTGAGCATTCAGAAAAGAGAACATCTCAAAATGATTGCCCTGATGACCCTGCTCTCTATCTCTAGGCAAACTGTTACCCAGAGATTGAGAAACTGAGCACAGAAGTTAGAGCTGCTGAGATAAGGAAAGAGATGTTAAAGATCACTGCAGGATTTACCATTTTCCCCTTTCTATTAGGAAGAGAGAATAAGTGATTGAATATAGCTGTTTTGATAAATAAGTAGGAGAAAACTGGTATGTTTGTAATCTTTTTCTTGGGAAGACTGTAATTCCAAATGTTCTTTGTGAAGTAATGAGGCTTCTTATTTTATGAAAAGAAGCCTCCCCCTCTGCATGTCTGATAGTTAATCTTAGTTTTGAATCCCATACTGCCTTGCATTATCCTACTTTAGTTGTTCTGCTGGAATAAATGAACAGAATGTGATGTGCATCTTTACATCTCCAAACTTTGGATCTCTGTGTGACTATTTGTTGAGAATTCTTCTCGTACTTAGTTTTGCATTCCCAGCTCTATAACATATTTCACTTTTACTTCAGTTATTTTTCTAATAACTGCTTCCTCTCACTCACCGTAGAAAATTCTATTTGACTTATGAAAAATTCCACTAGCTCTTGAATCCCAAAGACCAGAGGCTTAAGTGTGATTAATTACTCATTTATGGCCTTATAATAAATAAAAACATGTTTTTTTTCAATTTTCAAATGATGTAGTTATTGTTGGAATTGGAATAGAAATGTCAGTAATCAAAATAGAAACTGTTCTTCATGCTAGACCTCTTTCATGAAATTTATAAAATTACTTATCTGTGTATGACTGTTTTGTGTGAATGTGTATTTATGAACCACACATACGGTGTATATGAGGACCAAAGGATATCATCATATCGCCTGGAAATGGAGTTAAAGATAGTTGGAACCTGCTATGCGGTTGTTTTAAATAAATTTTTGTCTGATAGAAATTCTATAACTCCTTCCATGGGTATTTTGTTCCCCCCAGGAGGAACAAAGTATACACACACCCCATAATCAGCCACCAAATGCAGACACTATTGCATATGCCAGCAAGATTTTGCTGACAGTACCCTGATTTAGCTGTCTCTTAGGCTATGCCAGAGCCTGGCAAATACAGAAGTGGATGCTCAAAGTCATCTATTGGATGGAACACAGGGCCCCCAATGGAGGA
>NC_034594.1:116418048-116419907 GCF_900095145.1 Mus pahari | reverse complement strand
TTTAATAAATGGTGGTGGTTAAACTAAATTGTGGCTGGAAAAAAACAAACACAACTCAGATATAGGAGAGAGAGAGAGAGAGAGAGAGAGAGAGAAATAATGAAACTGCTTGTGGACGTTGTACATCGTGGTGCGGAGCCTAGTGCGCACCACGATGTACAACGTCCACAAGCAGTACTCTTAACCACTGAGCAATCTCTTCAATCCTGCAAAGTAATTTTTCTTGTCTTATCGTCATATTGATAATAGCTTTTTCTCATATACTATAACCTGATCATGATTTCACTCACTCTACTATCCAAAGTTTCTTCCCATGTTCCTTCTCATCCAGATAATTCCCTGTTTGTCTCTCATTAATAAACAAAAAGGCTTCTATAGTAAAATGTAACACAATGTGCCTGCAGGACCTGGCTCAGACCCATGCATGCCTTGTGCATACTCTTTTGGTCTTGGTGAGTTCATATCAATATTTTGTCATCCTCTATACCTTCTGGTAAGATCTTACGGGTGTAGCTTCTGATAATACTAATAGATACATTTTCAGAACAAGTGCCCTAATCCTTTGGCTCTTATATTTCAGCCTCTTGATCTGATGTGTCACCTGAGCCTTATGTACAAGAATATTTTTTAGATATATTTATTAACCTAGGATCCACATCTCTGCATTTGTATTACTTGTGTTTACAACATATTCATAGCCAACACCAACTTAAGTAGAGAGAAACTAAAAAAAAAAAAAAAAAAAAAATCCACTAAAATCAGGAGAAAGCAAAGGTTATCAAATCTCTGCATACCTATTGAATATATTTCATGATTTCATTGTTTGTTTTTCAGGACCTCTTGAAGAGCAGTCAGTGCTTTAATCACTGAGCCATCTCTCTAGCCCTATTTCATGACTTCTTAACTAAGGCAATAAGAAATCTGAAGAAGATAAAGAGTATACAAATTGAAAAGGAAGAAGTCAAAATATCTTTATTTTCAGATGGTATGATAGTATTGATGTAATGCAATATGAATTTTATTTTTATCCCATAATATACCCTGATTATGATTTTACTCCACCTACTTTCTAAAGTTCCTCACATATACACTCTTATCCATATATATATAAAATTCCATTTTTCATTCAAACTAAATAGGCCTCTTCTAAGTTTTAAAAACAAAATATGATAAGATAAAAGAAAAACTATCATATCAAAGTTGGACAAGGCAAATCAAGGGGGAATAATGTTTTCCTAAATTTTTGAACCTAAAAGATTCACCAGGAATCTCCTATACTTAGTAAACATTTTTAAACAAAGTAGCTAAACACAAATTCAACATGCAAAATCAAATCAGTAACACTCCTATAGTCAAACAACAAACAGACTGGGAAAGAAGCAATATCTTTTAGAATACTTTCAAATAATATAATAGTATTGTGAGTTAATTCTACGCAAAATAGTAAACAACTTTTATGATAGAAGCTTGAAGTAATTAAAGAGAAAAAAAACTTTGATGAAGATAGAAGTTGGAAAGAAACAAAAAAAGAAAAAACAAAAAAGAAAAAAAACAAAAAAGAAAACAACAACAACAACAACAACAACAAAAAGATGTTGGAAAGATCTCCCAAAGTCATAGATAAGTGGTATTACTATAGTAAAATGGATATTCCACCAAAAGCAATCTATAGATTTAATTCCACAATAATTCTTCCTAGATCTTCAAAAGACAGTTTTCAGTTCCATATGGAAACACACACACACACACACACACACACACACACACACACAGAGAGAGAGAGAGACTAAAATAAAACCAAAGAGGGCTGGTGAGATGGCTCAGTGGATAAGAGCACCCGACTGCTCTTCCGAAGGTCC
>NC_034594.1:116415031-116417943 GCF_900095145.1 Mus pahari | reverse complement strand
GAGTTCAAATCCCAGCAACCACATGGTGGCTCACAACCATCTGTAACAAGATCTGACTCCCTCTTCTGGAATGTCTGAAGACAGCTACAGTGCAGTTACATAATTACTTAAATAAATAAATCTTTAAAAAATAAATAAAAAAAAATAAAGATTTATAAAAAAATAAATAAAAAAATAAAACCAAAGAAAGCAGGATATGTAAAACAATCATGAACAATAAAAGAACTGCAGGAAGTATTACCATTTTCTTGCTCAAGTTGGAGTACAAAACTCAAGTAATAAAATCTGAATTGTATTGGGGAAAAAGGAAAAAAACAAAACAAAACCAAAACCAAACAAAAATCCTACATTATTTATCAATGGAATCAAATTGAAGGTCTTGATGTAAATCCACACAGATATTGATAACTGATTTTTTTAAACATCAAAGAATTACACACTAGAAAAGAAATAGCATGTTTAATAAATGGTGGTGGTTAAACTAAATTGTGGCTGGAAAAAAACAAACACAACTCAGATATAGGAGAGAGAGAGAGAGAGAGAGAGAGAGAGAGAGAGAGAAATAATGAAATGGCTTATAATGATATTCTGCTGTGCGCATAGATTGTTGCTTTGTCCAGTTATCATCAAAGAGGCTCCCTCTGGTAACTGATGGGAGTAGAGCACAGATCCTCAGCCAGATATTTTGTGGAGAGGGTGTAAAATGGAGGTATCCTTTAGAACTATCCCCTTGAAGATCTGAGAACAGTATAGAAAAGGGGCAGAAAAGAATGTATGAGTCAGAGTTGTGGTAGGATACCAGTAGAACTTGACCAAGCAAATTAAATTAACAGGGCTCATGTGATCTCACAGAGCATGAAGCAGCAAGCACAGAACCAGCATGGGTCTGTTCTAGCTTCTCTGCATACACATTACAGCTGTTGGATTGGTGCTTTTTGGGATTCCTAATAGTGGGAGCAGATACGTTTCTGACTTGTTTGCTTGCACTTGAGTTTCATTTTCTCCTATTGAGTTGCCTTGTCAATACTTTTGCCTTACCTTGTTGTTATTTGCTTTCAATAATGTTTCACTTTCATCTCTTGGAGGTCTGCTTGGAAGCAGACAGGGAGTGGGTCTCAGGGAGAGGAGTTGTGAGGGGACACCAAAAAGATGACACCAAGGGACATGCCAAATGGATGAGGAAAAGGCAATGAGGTCTGAACTATAGATAAAGAAATACAGATAACAGAGCAAAGCTGGAAGTGGTAGAAATTGTCTTCTTCAGGGAAATCCCCCATTGGTTGTCAAGTGCCAATGTATCAGCCCTGAAACCATTCATTTATCTAATATTAAACACAGTTAGCAGGTCAAATTTAGAAAATATAAGTATATAAATACATGCATACACACAACATATGCAAATAAAATAACGTTTGGTGAGAAAAAAGGATATGAATTGAGTGAGAAGAGGTTACAGGAGGGTTTGTAATGAGGAAAGGGAAGATGGATATGTTGTAATTATAATCTGAAAAATAAAATTAAATAAATAGTAATCATAGGAGAGAAAATACAAAAGAAAGGGCTACTAGCCCGAGATGGACCTATGCATTGAAAAAGTTCATCCAATTAGACATGAGATACCTCAGAATCATAATCATATTACAATAACGAACAAAACAGAACTATAAGCAATCTCTCATGGTTTGAATTAGGTGGGCCCTTTGTAGCCCTTACCTAGAAAGAGGTGGAGATTAATGAGAATTTATTTTTATTTTTTTGCAGTTTTTTCATTGATATAATTGCTGAGCTTACTCCTTTAGTCTTGTTCAAATAGTGATTCTCTGTCTTGGAGACAGAGTTAGATACTCAGCTTTCTGGGATTCATTATGTACTATACTTTTCTCTATGGTCTACCTGTCCTAACTTCTCACATCATTTGTTGCTCTGCATGTCATGCCTTGAGATTTCTTATAATGGTAATGATAAAGGCTTTGGGCAACTTTATTTTACCCGGCAATGTTATCAGCCCTAGGCTCTGTACAATACACAGTAGACCAACAATAAAAATAAATATAACTTGATATGATGACAACCTAGAAAAATATAATGGGAAGAAATAAGACTAAATTTCTAATGAGTCCCCTATTGCAACATAAACTCCAATGGAGATAAGACCTAATTATGATCTACAAATCTGAAAAAAATGTGATCTGCAAATTTGGCAATATTGTGGTTGGAGAGCTGGGAAATTTCTGTATACCCCAAAGCACGATGCAGAAAATATTTTAAACAGATGAATTAGAGTATATCCAAACTCAGAAATTTACATTCAAGCAAACAAAACACACCATGGGCACATATCTAACATTTTATGAGAAAATATTCTTAGTATCTAAAACTCTAGAATAACTAATATAAACAAGAGACTTCCACATATCACCAAGAAAAGGACTAAATCACCAATGACCAAGAAATGATAATAAACAGACAGATGGTATAGAAGTCTGGAAAACTACAATCATATGAAGAATGAAAAAAAAATCTATGTAATCAAAGTAAAACAAAAACATATAACATAGATATTACATCACACTTACTTGATAAATAATATTAGAAATATGAATTAGGTGCCTGGATACCATTATATTCTTTGCTGAAAACACAGATCAGAGAAACAACTTGGAATGTGATCTGACAGAAATAAGTCAAATTATACTATGAAGGATGTATTCTAGTATTCATTGTACATGTTTAAATATGCAAAAATGCTGCATCAAATGACACTCTAAATTATGCCACACCCACTATGGCATGATTTGGAATACTGAAAATAACAATATGATCAAAGGTAAGAACAAATTTCATGTACTTAAATATAACATGAATAAAGCATAGAGATATATTTGGCAAATAATTCTACACACACACACACA
>NC_034594.1:116382977-116414918 GCF_900095145.1 Mus pahari | reverse complement strand
CACACACACACACACACACATATATATATATATATATATATATATATATATATATATGAGATATTAATATAGATTGTTTTCATGTAAGTAAGTATATGTAATATTTATCACACCCAAATCTGTATTTAATGTATTAACTTTCTTCCAAGGGTGTTTTCTCCCCTCACCTCTATTCTGAAACTTAATTACTATACTTCTCAGAATTTAATTTATCATAGTAAAATTTAAAAAAAAAAAAGGTCAATATAAGTGGAAGACGTTAACTTGAACTAGGACTCCCACTAATCCCACTAAGAATTTAGTTTATCATAGTAAAATTTAAAAAAAAAAAAAACAGGTCAATGTAAGTGGAAGAGGTTAACTTGAACTAGGACTCCCACTAAGCTTACAGAGAAGAAGATTTATAAAACTATCACTCATCTTTTTAATTTCATGGAATGCACCCCGACCATTCTGTCTCCACCCCTTCCAGGTCTCCTCCCCCTCACCTTCCGCTGAAGTACCTTCTTTCCCATTATTTGCTCTTCAGGAAAGAATAGGCGGAGAGATTGTTGCCTCTGAGAGATGATGGTCTAAGAGGACACAAGTAGATGCAATTAGAAAGACAAAAACATATTGAGGGTGGACTTACAGAGAGGATTCAGATTTGTGTCTTAAATCACCATTAATGTGGAAGACAGATCCAAGTATGATAGCTTGAACTTTTAAAACTGACTTAATTCTTGTTTATATCCCTTCTTTCTTTATGTACATGGACTAACTGTACAAATGAATTAGATCTATTATTTTCATCCACAAATAGATAGCACAATACATATATATATGTTCACCCTTTCTAACGCTTTCGTTTCCCCTAACTTTCTGACCCTAAACCCCTTCCTACTAAAATCTCCTTAACCTTCAGATCATTTGTCCCCTGAATTTCTGTTTCAGTTAGGATATTCAATACTTGTCTTTATTTTTTGCTCTTATTTTTCTTCACATAGTATGCTATAGTCCTATCAATTTTCCTTCACGTACATACTATTTATCAGCACAATTTTATCTCTACTTTTACCCCTATACCTATATCTATATATAAGGTGAAGATATTTATACAGTATTATATATACATGTATGTACATATATATGTTTTACATATTTTGTTATATATTTATTTTTATATAATTTTCTTTATCCATTTAACATTTGTATTTTCTACTTTGTTGTACATGTTGACAAGATTAATTCTTTATCTAACATACTGAAAATAGTGCTACAGTAAATATGAGTATAGAGTTATCAGTCATAGGTTTTCTGACATCCTCTTTTTGGATATGTATGAATGAGTAAATAAGGTGGAATAGATATTATTTGTATGCTATTAATTTTCTGAAGGATCTTCATGTTGTTGTTTTTTTGTAATATGTGATTTAATTCTCCAATAAGTGAACTTGGTCTTAGTCTTTTTTTTAGGTAGAAGATTTCTGATTACTGTCTCTATCGCAGTGGATGGCAAGGTTCTGTTTAAATTATTTATTGTATCTTCATTATATTATCACATTTCCAAAGTAGCTATACTACTTACATGTTGATCAACAATGTGTAAATCCTTCCCCATTCTGCATCTTTTCAGTATTTTTTATTTTATAAAATCCAATATCATTTTTGAATTTTTTATTTTCTTTTTATTATATAAAATTATTATTAATAGAGAATAGTTTTACAATATACTTGGGACACTTTCACACCCTTGTCAATTGTATTTGCGATACACTACTCTTTCTTACCCTCACAACTTTGTGTTATTTTTATTGATTCCTATTTGGTCTGCCCATATATTCTTGGATATGTGGCTTTTTTTCTGGAGTATGGTCAACCAATCTACTGTTACATATTTAAAAGAATTAACTTTCCCTTTCCCAGCTGCTACCAACTGCTACTAAGACCTTGACTAAGGGTAGGAATTCATATCCTACTCCCAAATTCATAGTCTGATTTGGTCTTCTTGAATTTGCATACATCTTCTGCATGCTGTCATAACTGCTGTGAGTTGATTTGCACAAGAGGCATTAATCTATTTGTATGAAAGTAAATCATTAGGAGTCATAAAACTTTTTTCATTTAGCCAAATAAGAGTAGAATGTTTTCCACAATGTCTATTATTAGGCTATAAACAGATTCTTGGTCCTACAATGTTATCAAGTATGTGTTTATACCAATGACATTAGATTTAACTCCAATCAAAAAGCAGTTGGTTGTTCTCACGATGTTCATGTCACTATTGATCAGTGGGCATATCTCCTGATGATTTTTCTCCTCTATTGCAATGCATAAGACTTTCTGCTTTATGCAAGTTAGTTTATAGTATAAAGTTTTCAGATAATTTTCCATGTTACACTAGTAAACACACAGTGTGTTAGACAATAATGTCTTATTGTCATGTTCTGCATTCTGAAGGATAAAGAAAAGCATAGGCAATAGCCTGTAATGTTCAGAAGTGTATAAGACTGCCTCACCAGTCACAGAAAATATAAATCATAATGAAATAAAAATATTTACAAAGCCGTACAATCCTATGTGATAGTGGCAGTAATTAGAAGTCTCCTATCTAAAAAATATAAAACAAGACCAAATGCATGCATTTGAGAATTAAATCACTTCCAAAGGAGAACAACAATACTCCTCAAAATATAATACAAAATAGAATTTGAAGGAAATTTCTGTATTCTTTTTTGAAGCCAGTATTTTCTGAAATTAAATACAAAGATCCATTTCCTCTAAAAGAGCATGTACCAAAATCCTAGATGAACACGGACACAAAAATTCTCAATTAAATAATCCCAAAATACATTAAAAGCACAAAAAAGTATATATTACTCTATCATGTTTGCTACATCCCAGAGGTACAGGCATGGCTCAACATACGGTAATCAATAAATTAAACTACCATGTAAAGTGATTGAAATACCAAAACCAATTGATTATCTCATTAGATATAGTAAGACCACAGTGACCAACTAGATAAATAGGAATTAACAATTTATGATTTTTGTTTTTCTTATGAATAGTCATAATAGACTTCTTCATATATTTCTTGGCTGTTTATATCTCATCTTTTTATAAGTTACAATTTATTGATAATTTTGGTCAGTTGTATTGTATTATAATTTGAATCTGAAATGTCTCCCACAGGATTAAATTTACAATACTAGTTCCCCAAATGGTGGCACAATTTTAGAAGACTATAAGACTTTTCAGGAATGTGTCATGTTAGAATTACAGTAGTAGGAATTGGCACTTTAAAATTATACTATTCTTCTGTTCTTGAATCCTTTTCCTGGACTCTAACGATGTAAAAAGCTTCAACCACATGCTTTCACTGCAATGTACTAAGGTAGTCTTCTACTTTTTCTGTGCTGTGAATTTCTAAGTCCTTTTATGAGCATGACTCAAAATATATTAATATTGGAGATAGAAAAATTACTCAGCAGTTAAGGTACATATTGTTCTTGTAACAGATATAAATTTAGTTCCCAAAACTAACTCATATTGGAAAGCCAAAAAATATTTTTAATTTCAGATCTACAATTATCAATACATCTGGCATGCATGGGTAGGTATACAATGTACACATCACCCCCCTCATTTTCACACAAACGCACACTCACACACACTCAAACACACACACACACACACACACACACACACACACACACATATATATATATGTATATATGTATATTTAATTATATATGCATATATTTATATAACTTCTTACCTTAAGTTGCTATTATGTTATTTTCACAGCCACACAAGAGTTATTAATACAGAAAATACACCAGTAACACCAAAATGTAGCGACATTGGTATAAATAACACCATACTATCATGATCTTAGGTCTTTAAAATTGGTTTATAAGGAGAACTTGAAGAAAAATTGGAGATTCAAGTTTAGAGAAACTCTACAATATCATAAAGCTAGTTTTGTGACAAATTCTGGTAAAAGTCAGAAGTCCACAATATTGGATAGATAAAATGAGGTTTGAGTTTTCTCCCAAGTACAGATTCCTTTAATTAACAGAAGTTACATTAAAAAATGATACACAAGAATATGCATGACATTTTTATTAGATATTTTCTTTATTTACATTTCAAATGTTATTCCCTTTCCTAGTTTCCTCTCCAAAATTTCCCTATTCCCTTCTACTCCCCCTGCTCACCAACCCACTCCTGCTGCCTGGCCATGGCATCCCCCTATACTGGTGCATATAACCTTCAAAGGACCAAAGCCCTCTCCTCCCATTGATGACTGACTAGTCCACCCTCTGCTACATATGCAGCTAGAGCCATGAGTCCCACCATGTGTTTTCTTTGATTGGTGGTTTATTCCCAGGGAGCTATGGGGATACTGATTAGTTCATATTGTTGTTCTTCCTTTGGGGCAGTCAACCCCTTCAGCTGCTTGGGTACTTTCTCTAGCTCCTTCATTGGGGGATCCTGTGATCCATCCAATGGATGGCTGTGAGCATCCACTTCTGTATTGGTCTTAGATGGGAGGAAGCACTCTCTTCCCCCTTGGCTACAAAACTTCCTACTATGCCTTTAACATTGCAACACTATATGGTTATCTATAAATGACTAAGCTGAATCTTAGGATGCAAGTGATTCAAAGGCTAGAGGGTAGTGGTTATATGCTCACAAACCATTACACTGGTAACTGTGTCTAACTCTAAACTGCCTAGCAATGAAACACCAGCTAACCAGTGCCTAGTCCTTTCACTATTTGGCACCAGACCTTAACATCTAGACTGTGCTTGTTTTCCAGACAGGAACTTTAGGTTCATAGGGGCCTTTATCAAGATATCAGAGAAAAGCCTACATGACAGGGTAATGTGTAGTATGTTTGAATTCTTTCAGGGTCCTCCTAAGAAGATAATGCATGAAAGACAGAGGGCAAAACATAAGCCAAAGTAAAGGGTCCAGGAATCTATAGGGACTAAGAAAAGAAAATACCTCATGAGAAAAGATACCTGGGCTATTGAACTGACCTGAGAAAGATGTTTTATGATTTGAAAATGTAAAAGTCATATCATTGGGACTGCCCAACCCTACTGAACTCAGAGGATCTGATCTTGTGTCATAGGTGCTAAGCATGAAGCTGTGGGATTTATGTTTCCATTACTATATTTTGATGATGCTTTAGTACATTTTCCACTAGAGCTTGTGGGCTCACCTGCCAAATTCTCTTGAGCAGACTTAAAGTATCAGCCTTCAAATCCAGTACCAAAACAGTTATTTAATACCAAAACAATTTAACCACTATAACACCAGTGGCATAGCTTGCCTGACAGTTCAAACTTGGTTTTTGTTGTTGTTGTTGTTGTTTGTTTGTTTGTTTGTTTGTTTTGTTGTTTTTGTTTTGCTTGATACTAACTTTGAAAGCCTATTGAATTTTCTTTTCCAGCACATTGCATAGCCTGTGAAGGCAAACCATTAGGGTTGGAGTTGCTAGTTCACTGCATTGATGTTTCCATCTTGTTCTCAAAATTTATGATGTCTTCAGCAATATGGCTTTATTACTTTGTTCTGGTAGGAAGCCCAGAGTGTTGGCATAATCTGGGTTGTTTTGGTGACCTCTGTCTATTTTCTCGCTAATAACTTATAGGAAAGTAACCCATATTTGTCATGAGACTTTTTTTTGTAGAATGTATGTCCAGTTGAAGCAATATTATGAATTTATACAGGATATCTCCATTCAAACTCTTTTTAAAATTGTGTTTGTACAATTGTATAAACTACACAGAAGATTACTGCCAAAAATATACTGTGAAGATTTTTGTATAATTTTCTTTATGTTCTTAGTTTTTGCTGAACCTACTCTCAAACTTCTACCTCACCATTTTATCTTTCATATCCCTGTTTAAACCACACCTCATTAGTATTCTATCCTTTTACTTCACATATGCTTGGTTCTCCCAAGACTTCCTTCTTGAACTGTTGAACATTTCTTGCTTCCTAGACTCTACAGACACTCATTCCAACTTAAAAAAGACAAGACTTTAAACTTTGAAATTAGGACCTGCAGGTAAGAGAGGACATATGATACCTATCATTTTTGAATCTTGGTTATTGCATACACTATATTTCTTTTAGTTATATACATTTTTCTTCATTCCATTACTTTATTTTTTTAAATGTCAATAAATGTGTGTTTGTATGTTTGTGGTGTATGTGTGTCACATTTTCTTTGTACATTTATCCATTAACAGATTCTCTGTTACAATATTAGTTTCTTTGATACTGGGTGAAATTAAAAGTTATCTTTCAGTAAAAGAGATAATATTTTGAATGGTAAACAAGGATTCCCTTTCTCTCAGGGCCACCTCTCCCTCCCTCCCTCCCTCCCTCCCTCCCTCCTCCTCCTCTTCCTCCTCCTCCTCCTCCTCCTCCTCCTCCTCCTCCTTCTTCCTTCTTCTCCTCTCTCTCTCTCTCTCTCTCTCTCTCTCTCTCCCTCTCTCTCTGCATTGAACTCAGAACCACCATCATCAACTCAGCTTCTACAGGCTCTGCCTCATCTCCTGCTACCCCTTGCCTTGTCAAAAGAGCTTTCAGTGGCCATATACTACACTGAAGTTAATTCTACTACCCTATCTGTCGGGAGGTGCTCAAGATGCCTGTGTGGACCATGGCCTGTCAGCACATTTTCTGTGGAAAATGTTTCCTGACTGCAATGAGAGAAAGTGGAATGCATTGTCCCCTTTGTTGTGTAAGTATGACTGGAAGAGAAAGAACATGTCCAGAATGGGCTTTAAGATCTTGAAAATATCATGAGGAAGTTTTTTGATAGCTTCAGATGCGGTTCAGAAAAGATTAAATTTTATTGCATGAGAGATCGCAAATCTTGTAATAAGTAGCACGATGACTTTGATGTTTCTTCTGTCATTCCAAACTTTAAGATTTCTCAAGATTCAGTAAGGAGCAGATAGGAATGAAACATCTGCATGTGATAACATAGAAGCTTTTCAAGTGGATACAAGATCTTCTGGGCATTCCACCTTGATGATATGGTTGATATAAGTATCCCTTATGTCAAGAGTCAAACATCACCAGACATTTATTGTATCACTTTAACAGTAACCACCTATTTCAGATAGTTCCTGAGAATCTTCAGCTAGGTGAGAAAACCCAGTATCATACTGTTGTGGAAATGGCTTTTTCAAGTAAACATGAGATGCATAGAGACATCTCTGCATCCTTGCTACTTACAAGAACCATCTTTAAGGAGAAGACATGAAATTACCATTTCAGTAATTTGCTGTGCACATTAATAAAAAATAATTATCTACTGTACTAGGTATTCAATTAAAGATAAAGGTGGGTCACTGGAAATGAAAATGATGAAGAAAAGAATTATGTGGTCTGGAAAATATTGTGGTTGTGGGTTCTTCTTCAAGATTCATGACTTTGTAAGACATAGGCAGTTGGCTAAGTTTCTACTACTGGGCATCATTTACCTTTTGTTGAACAGGACTTAAGACTTATTAGAAAGCTATTAATTACCAGTCAGGTATGTATGCTAACATTTCTCCCTTAGTGTTACCAGGCTGTTTTGCTGTGATGGCACACAGACATTACATCTGGGTAGGATTGATGGTCGATTCCTACTAATGGAAACTTGCATAGCACCTACTCATACCATGAAAGCTAGTCCTCAAATAAGAGACATAAAGGTCAAATCTAGCACAGGTCCTGCTTCTAAAATATATGGTGTCTTTAGCAATAGGAACTTAACTTCAACCTCTGTGAGGCAACAAATGACAAGGGCAATAACTTTTAATACTTAGTGAGTCTCTTGAACAGCACTGACAGCTCAAATGGAAGTTGCTTGTATACCGATAGCCCAGATGCGAAGATTTTATTTAAACTCTCTATGTGTGTTCCATTACATGTAGTTATATGTAGATATATGATAATATATAATAATACATCTCCTTACGGTGCTTTTCAAACATTCTTACTGCAAGTTTAGCCTCCTATATTTCTATTTTATCCTGCGTCATAGTTAAAGCACTCTGCTTTCTCATTTCTCTATTAAAATAAATTGTACCCTTGCCGGTCTGGGTGCCAGAGGCTTTCCACGGAGATCTCTCTACTCAGGCCAGGTGGGAAGGCTCCAGCCTCCAGCGGGAGAAAAGTGAGTGCAGGCAGGGAGACAAAGCCTTTGGCATGCCATCCAGGTCCGAGCCTTTCTGAACTTAGTCAGTTAGGCTTGGTCTGCAGCAAAAAGCCAACAATCCAGTGAGGAATGTGGAGGGGCTCGGGCTGGGCAGCTGGACAGCTCTGCAGGAGAGAAGGTCTCTTCCCAAGTGTTACAGCTCTTGGAACAAAGGGCTCAGACAAAGGAATGGTTCTCACATACCTTTAATTCCCTGCATGGCCCTCTCTATATACAGTACTGCCAGTGATTTAGGGTCTGACAGCAAGCCCCTCTCATTGGCTTGGACTGAGAGTTTGGGGGGAAGCCTTATTTGCATGTGGTGGTGGTGGGGCTTGGTGCTGTTCCTAAATGACTAATAGCCACGCCTCTCCTGTGGGGGGTTGTGGGGATAGTAACTCCCACAACCCCCACAGGGTCAGGGAGACATGAAAGAAGCCTCCCATCCCATGGAAGTGAATTATCACTACCGGGTCCGGGTTCAAGATCTAGCCTCTACAGGAAACCAGGCTGTCTGCGAATAGCCCATTGCCCCACAAACCCTGCTATTTCCCTCTTTATTGCTCTCTTCCGGAGCAAGGTACCCTTTTACCTGTCTATTTCTTACAGTTCCACCAGGATATATATTCACAACTGAAGAATCTGAGGTAAGAATCATAGATGAGAGCAGTTGTGACCTTTGTCTCCTGTATCTTGCTTACCTCACTCACACAATGCGATCTCTCCTAGTTCCATTCATTTACCTGTAGATTTCATGAGTTCATTTTTCCTTACAGTTGAAAATACTTCATAGAGGGTATTTGCCACTTTTTCGTTATCTATTCTTCATTTGAAGAGAATTTAGGTTGTTTGTGTTTCCTAATTAGTGTGACAAGAGCGGCAATAAGCAGGATATATCAAGCACTTCTTTGGATATAGAGTACTTGGTGTCTGTCTCCAAGACTGGGATAGATGTATTTCTAAGGACCCAAAGGACTCCATAGCATTTTAATATTTATTGTACAATTGTTTCCCTTCACTGGATAGTTAGATTCCTTAGTACTCTATCCTATCATCCTATAATGTATTGGAATGTTTGCCTGCTTGCTTTCTGGGTATGTACAGTATTGTAAATAGAAAAGCTACTCATCTTTATATGTTGATTTTATATTCTGTTTCTTTGATGGAAATATTTATCATATATTACAGTTGTCTATGGTAGTCATATGAGTCTTTTATGCATGGAACATATCTACTGATAGGAATAACTTGTCATATTTCTTTTAATTCAATTAATTTCTGTTTTCTATTTCATGTTGAGTAAAAATAGAAGTATGTACACCCTTGGGGTGTTTGGGTTTTTTTTTTTTTTTTTGAAAAATAGTTTCAGTTTTCCTTTGTTTAGTATATGATTGACTTTAAGTCTGTCATGTACAGGTTTTATTATACAAAAGTAAATTTCCCAAAGACTTTGTGATAAAGGAATATGGACTATTGCCGAATGACTTTTATGAATTATGGATATGACCTTGTGATATAATTCCTTGAAACTGTGTTTATATGTCATGATATATTAATTAATCTTGAATATGTTAAATAATCAGTTATTGAATATGTTGAATAATAATCATTTGAATAAAATCATTTTGATCGAATTTTGAGACTTTTCAGCATGCTGAATTCTGGTTTATAAATGTTTCATTTAGAATTTTCCTATGTTCATTGTGGAAATGTTTATGTACTTAGAATTCTATCAATCTGCTTTTGTTATCAGATAATACTGGTTTCACAGAGGCTTTTTTTTTTTTTTTTTTTTTTTTTTTTTTGGTTTTTCAAGACAGAGTTTCCTCTGTATAGCCTTGGCTGTCCTGGAACTCACTTTGTAGAACAGGCTGGCCTCGAACTCAGAAATCTGCCTGCCTCTGCCTCTTGAGTGCTGGGATTAAAGGCGTGCGTCACCACTGTCTGTCTCACAGAGGCATTTTTGATGTATTCCTCTACTTTAATTTCTTTCTTTCTTTCTTTCTTTCTTTCTTTCTTTCTTTCTTTCTTTCATTCATTCTTTCTTTTTTTTTTCTTTTTGCTTTGGTTTTGGTTTTTGAGACAGGGTTTTTCTGTATAGTACTGGGTATCCTGAAACACAGTTTGCAGATCAGGGTGGCCTCAAACTCTCAGAGAGCCACCTGTTTCTGTCCTGTACTGATGGTAATAAAGGAGTGTGCCACCAGTCTTATTTCCCAGCTTCATACAATATGTTCTGATCATATTCCTGTTATCCCAACTCTTCCAGAATTCATCCCACTTTCACTCTCTTCAACACTGTGCCATTAAAAAAAAACCCTTCAGTACCAATAACCACCTCTTCCTCTCCCAGCAGATAAAAACTGTCTATAGCTCTGTAGTTTGGGAATGGATTGGTTATCCATCTCTTTGCTGCAATTTGGTTTGGCTTTGACTTCACTGGTAATCTCTGTGTTGGGAAGGTTCATACAAGGGCATACCCTGGGTTTACTGGTCAATCAGGCTTTGATCAGCAAACCTCAAGTGCATCAGAGAACCCATCTTGATAAGAAGCAAAATGATCAGCTTCTGATCACTGACATCCAAGGCTGGTCACTGACAGCTGCAGGCATACAAAGACGCCGTATTGATTTCGTTTCAAGGAAGTATATATGACAACTGTATGACAAAATTACATCTCCTAAAAGATAATGCTAACAGTCTATACATTTTATGTGATATTTAGAAATGTCAAGTGTAATACATCCTAAGCATTTTAGTTTTTTCACTAAATAAAATGTCTCTTATTTCTCTGTCTTCCCTATACATGTACGAACACCCTCTACTTTTACTCACTTTGGGTTGTTTCAGTACAAGGATAACTTGTCACTTCTAGTTCATGGTACTATTACTTAGATACATGCTTTTCCTTGTATCTTTGAAAGCAAACTTTCTTGCCTGAGAACTATTGTCAGCTGTCAGCATCCGAGTATCCTGAAGTATTTGATGTTTTAAATATTATTTTCTAATTTTAAAAGTTTTAAATAAATAAAGTACAGGAGACAAGGATAGTTTCAAGGTATAGATCCCCCCTCATGGAATTACAATTATGCAAGCCATATTCCCAATGGTAATTTGTGCTTATAGTTACCCTCCCTGAGGTGGTACATAATGTTCCTAAATCCAGAGCAGAGTGTTTTTCTGATCAGTTACATTAGCTTTGCATATACTTGTCAAATATAAAGTTATGTTTATTTTCTTCTTTCACATTTGTAAAAATGTGCTAAGGACTTAGTTACTCCCATCACATCATATTGAAATCTAGGAAGATTAGCATTTGTATCGACAAAAATTAAAGTAGTTGAAAATATAATTTTACAAATCACAACATAATTTTATCTATTTTATTTATTCCACTATTCAGATGCTACGTGTTCAATTGTAGATGAACAAAAGACAGGCATATCACCCACGTGTTCACATTTTTCAATTAGGCCTCAATTTATTAACCTCATTCCTGTGATTCCAAAGAAACTGATTTTAGCCATGACCCACTTTTTACGCTATTTTACAATGTCATTTTCTGTCAATTAATTGAAGTCACAAAGCACCTGAGGTAAGAGACTAAATAATTTGCACTAACCTGATTAAGGATACTGATAATCTTCAATGGTGACTTTCATTATTTCTATTATATCTTATTACAGTATCAATGAGCAGTATAATACCTTGAAGTTAACTGGATCTATGTTCTCCCTGTTGTATTTCTCCATGTAATATTTTTCACTTCCTGCCTCTTAAAAGTGCCAAATTTTGCTAATGCATCAAATATATGAATAAAAACAATTTAGATAAAGAATATTTATTATGAAAACAAAACATGTTAAAAACACTAACTTGACGTTATTTGTTAACAACAAATGCCACTAACAAGAAATTGGAATTCTAGAACTGATTGATAGCCAAATGTCAAAAAAGTATTAAGTGTATAGTACACATGAAAAATTTACCAAGTTAATTTGGTGGTTTCTCAGAAAAGTGGGGATAGTCATATCTAAAGACTTGGCTATTCCATTCCTGAGCACACACCCAGAAGATACTCCACCATCCCACAAAGGCACTTGCACAACTATATTCATAGCAGCTTAATTCCTAATACCCAGAACCTGGAAACAAACTAGATGTCCCTAACCTGAAATTGGATAAAGTAAATGTGAAACATCTACACAATGGAATAGTATCCAGCTGTTAAAAACAAGAATCATGAATTTTGCTGACAAATAGATGGAACTTGAGAATATCATCCTGAATGAACTAACCCAGACCCCAAAGGACATGTATGCATGCACTTTTTAGTGTATATTAGTCATAAAATGTAATATTCATGCTACACTACATAGACCCAAATAAAGCTAATTGAGAAGGAGGGCCCAAGCCGGGCAGTGGTGGCACACACCTTTAATCCCAGCACTTGGGAGGCAGAGGCAGGTGAATTTCAGTTTGAGGCCAGTCTGGTCTACAGAGTGAGTTCCAGCAGGACAGCCAGGGCTATACAGAGAAACCCTGTCCAATAAATAAATAAATAAATAATAAAATAAGAAGGTGGGCCCAGAGCCGGGCGTGGTGGCACACACCTTTAATCCTAGCACTTGGGAGGCAGAGGCAGGTGGATTTCTGAATTCGAGGCCAGCCTGGTCTGCTACACAGAGAAACCCTGTCTAAAGTACAGGATAACCATGATACACCCCAAAAAAAAAAAAAAAAAAAAAAAGAAGGTGGTCCCAAGGCAGGATGCTAGAATCACACTTAGAACAGGGAATACAAGAGTAATGAGGCAAATGGAGGGAGGGAACTGGGTCTGAGAGTAGATGAGGGATTCAGATCAGGTGAGAAGATTGACAGGAGAATGGCCAGATGGTCTTGAGAGTGAATGGAGATCTGCAATTGACAGGGTTGGTGAGGTGGGAGGCATTTCCAAGACAATACAGAGGCCTGGGATAAGGGAGGCACCCAAGAATCAATGGGGGTATCCTCAGTTGTGACTCACAGCATTGGAGATATGGAACCTGAAGAGGCTACCTCCTTTAGCAAGTCAGGAACCCCAGTGGAAGGATAGGAACACCAACCCACTCAGAAAACTTTTGACTCAAAATATTTCCTGTCTAAAAGAATTGAAGGGATAGGAAATGGAGTACAGACTGAAGGAATAGCCTACCAATAACTGGCCCAACTTGAGACACATCCCACAGGCAATCAATCACCAATCACTAAAACTATTAATGATACTCTGCTATGCTTCCAGACAGGAGACTAGCATGCCAGTCCTCAGAGAGTTCCCACCCAGTAGCTGACTTTAACAGATACAGACAACCACAGCCAAACAGTGGATGGAGCTTGGGTATCCTTACGGAAGAATATTAGGAAGGACTGTGGGTCCTGAAGGGGATAGGAACTCTACAAGAGTGGATATTTTCTAATTAATAACTGCTTGAAATTTTGTACTCAAACTATGTGTTTGAATTCTTTATAATTTGCATTTAATTGATAAACCGACAAAATGAAAACTGCATACTACAGAATAAATGTTTCAGAGACAATTGACATTCTTTATATATATATATATATATATATATATATATATATATATAGGATGTAGTCTATTTAAACAGCATTATTTTCATAAATATAGTACTCATGTTTATAACAATCTTAAGAAAAATATAATTTCATGAAGATAGTGTGAAGTGGGAAGGAGCTGTGAAGTATGTAATTTGTCTAAATTATGGTAAAAGTTGAAAACATTCAACTTTCTAGTAGACTATTGAAACATTATGTCATGAACAAAGTTTTGTTTATTTTAAGTCAGTTCAAGAATTCATCCTTATAATTATAAAATATTTATTACATTATGCAGTAGTTTTAAGGATATTTTAATTGTTTTGCAATAAATCAGGTCTTAGTCATATTTCCAGGATAATTTATGAACACTTCACATATTCTGTTCATATTGTGATATATATTTCTTAATTGGCTAAATTTATATAATTTAAATTTATTTTGTACACTTTGAGTAACAACGCTTGCATTGTAATTAGTTTTTAATATTTCTGGTACAAAAGAAAGATGCTTTAGATTAATAAATACAATTCAGAGCTTAACTTTGTTGATCATGTGTCTCTGTTTTAAAACTAAAATCAGTGAACGCTCAGGAAAATACTGAGAGTAGTTCTTACACAGTGACTAAGAGGAAAGTCTAGGTGAACAAAGATACCTTTTCAAAGCAGAGAATGCTGGTAATAAGAAACATAAATGTATTACATACCAAAGAGATCAGACATGTAAAATGTTGATTGCAGATTTACCTCAGCACAAACTAGTCTGGCTGTTGTGGGCCAAAGTAGTTAGTAGGATTTAATGTCATTTTAGTAACTTTGACTGTTGTATTTAAGAAAAATATTGAGTCAAGATATAGGATATATGTAGAAGATATAGAATACTATAGAATATAGATAGATAGATAGATAGATAGATAGATAGATAGATAGATAGATGTACATACACACACACACACACACACACACACACACACACACACACACATATACATGATAGTAGAATGAAAGCTCTAATTTGTTCATAGGGCTGGAAATTAGAACCCAAGTAGAAAAGACAATCTATTCAAATACCCTGTTTCTAAATCTTAATTCCTGGTACCCTTAGAAGAAGCAAATGTTATAAAATGTTCACCATCTTTGGTTCATAGCAAAATATATATATGAATGTTTCTTTGCTTTTTTCTAATAACTGCTATAAACTGTAACACTAGTAATGTCAAGGTAAAGACATGTCTCCCTTTTTGGGTTTTAACAAAACTGTAAATAATACACTTCATATATACATACAAACACTCACATACAGATACACACTTTATTATTATTTTATTTTTTTAATTTTTTTTTTTTTTGAGACAGGGTTTCTCTGTGTAGCACTGGCTGTCCTGAAACTCACTCTGTAGACCAGGCTGGCCTCGAACTCAGAAATCCACCTGCCTCTGCCTCCCAAGTGTTGGGATTAAAGGCAAGCACTACTACTGCCCAGCACACTTTATTTTTTATAGATTTTTTTTTCTAATTAATTTTGAGACAGTGATTCTCTGCATAGCCCTGCCTTTTCTGGAACTCATTCTGTAGACCAGACATGCCTTGATTTCAAAGATTTTTTTCCTGCCTCTGCCTCCTGAGTGATCGAATTGAAAGAATATGCCACCATCACATGGCTACATACACATTTTCTTTTTTTTTTCATTTTATTTATTTATTTTATTAGATATTTTCTTTATATACACTTCAAATGCTATCCCGAAAGTTCCCCATACCCTCCCCCTGCCCTGCTCCCCTACCCACCCACTCCCACTTCTTGGGCCTGGCATTCCCCTGTGCTGGGCCATATTTTCTTAATAACAAACATTTGAAGAGAGTCAATACTCTGTTAAAAAAAAAATCTCTTTCACTGTCCTCAAGCAGACATATCTCTTTTTAATGTTAGCATTGAGCTTTCATGATTTTATGCTTATCTTTGCCTTCTCCTCACCATTCTTTGTATATAAATTTTTCTCTCTGCACCTGCGTGTTGTTGTAATATTTAATCTCAATCAGGTTTTTGGTTTTTTTTTTTTTTTTGCAACTTAAATATTGGAGACTGTTTATTTCTGGATTTTTTTCCATCTAGTATCTTCAGACTGCAGACCAGGTAACAGAACAACTGCATAAAGAAAACCCGTGGCTAAGATGAGGGGGTCTGCTGTATATTTTATTTCCAAAATATCCCCCACCTTACACCTCTATTGTTCTCTTTACATTGTCAAGCCTGCCATGTTCAAGGTACCCTAGGAGCCAGTCGAAACAATTGGATGATCTTCTTTCTACCTAGGGAAATCCTCCAGTGGCATGGAGAAGCAGAAAATCTTTGGGCTCCATTTTGTTATACTATGGCTACAGGGGTAATGGGAACAAACAGCAGGCTGATGGATGCAAATTAGGGGCCTTGGCTTGTCAATTAGGGGTAGCTACTTTGCTCTGTATTGCTGACCTTCATGTGGGCATTTGAATTTGATGATATCTGATTGACTCAGATATCCAAATCTGCTTTTTTGGACAGGGAAACCTAAAAGAACAAAAAAGGCTGCCTCGAAGATTCTTTGGGGGGGGGGGAAGACACTCAGGGATATACGCTATTTTTCTTTTGTGCATACATCAAAATATCGCCTTGAAAGCAATGAAGGCTTGTCAGTGTGTTGAGTGCCAACTGTCTCTCATCCCCTGTTCCCCAGTGGGAAACTGGGAAGGAGAAGAAAGAGTTACACTGGGGGGTGCAGCAAGCCCGCTGCTCTGGGATTGTTTCTGAAGGGTAACTGCAGCTGCTTTGCTGACCCTTCAACCACAGAGCAGATAGAATTAAGTGTCAATCAGGGATTTTTAACCCTCCTTTAATCTTTGAGTTTCCAGATAAAAGACACATGAATTTTACATTTATAATAAGCCTTTAAAGTACCAGGACTGGGCAGATATGTACTCTCTCTATTAGTATATCTACCCCTGCCAATAACACCAAGATATGAATCCCATGTTCTGCATGGGCCCTAACTCTGACTGCAAGCCCATGTGGCCAGTTCTTATGATTCATCTGTGCCATTAAGTCTTCCCATCTCTCTACCTTCCTCTCTCTTCTGGTCTTCTACCTCTGACTCTAGGCCTGGAAACCAGAAACCACATATTTCTCTTCTGCCCAGCTACAAGCTATAGATGTCTTTATTCACCAGCCAGGGATAACTTGAGGGGCAAGGTTACATAAATTTGGGTCTAAGTAGGAATCTCCTTGTCCCCTGGGGGCAACCAGAGCCAGGTTTAAGCATTACAATATACAGCAAGAAACCAACATCAACACCTTCATATGGAACTATTTTTGGAGTTATATGTTATTTCTTTTTTTTTTTTTCCTATGAGCGAAGGCACTTGGGAGGCTCAGCTTCTAACTGAAGGAAAAGTAATTCCTTATCATACTGTTTCTAGTTGCTATGTTACTACCAGTGTTCTCCTTTAATCATGAGTAATAACATGAGCTGTACACAATCTGTTTTTTTTTTTCAGCTAAAATTTCAGTGCTACAATGGAAAAAGCAGCTAAAATTTGAAAACACAGCATTTTACCAGCATTCTATCATATCGACCACTTTGACATTTTGATGATTTTGGCCATGCTTTTGTGGATTTCCTATTGTGACTCAATTTTGGAAAGATTCCAGGTGTGGGAGAAGGTTGTACAAAAATCTGGGGATTAATGAGGCTGTGTCTGGCCAAGTCATCAAAGCATTGTATTTCTTGATTGGTGCTTATCTAAAGTTGATCACCTTCCACAGAGTCTAGTAGATGGCTCTAATTTTCTGGCTGATTCTTTCAGACACAGAGTTTTAAGGGGATGAGAAACACATTCCTGGATTCTAAAGCTTCCAAGATTTTAATAGATGACATTCTTCTCAAAGGACGTAGGAAAGTATAACAGAAAAGACTCCCCAGAAAGAGGATAGGTTGAAGCCTAAGGTCAGGAAGAAATCTGTATAAACTTCAATCAAGCTAATAGGAAGATCAGACCTTCTATAATGAGGAAACATAACATAATTAACAATATAGTATTCTGATAACGTATAAATCTCTTTCATTAGTGACACACACACACACACACACACACACACACACACACACACAACCCTTTGGAAGTTCCTGTATTCTAAACATTTCCAAAATTTTAAAAATCAAGATCTTATCTGTTAACCAAGGCAAACTGGAGCTCTTATAAACAAAACAAAACAAAACAAAACAAAAAAGCTACATATTTCTAATAAGCAACAAACAATGTCACTCAGTGAACACTCCAATTCCAAAAATACTGAGAGCACAATCAAAATTGCCAAATCAAGGCCAAAATTGCAAACACTAGGACTAGCATTTTCCACTCATAATGACATTAGCTGGACTAGACAGCTCCAATTACACAGCTCTGACATCTCCTATGTACACAACCTCACCTACCTTCTGGAACTAAAGTTCCTGTACTTTGTACATTGGGCTATTTCCCTGGTTCTACTTTTCCCCTTGGGGTATACAGGCACAGTTGCAAAATGGGCTGGATTAAGGGAATGAAGCTTAGCCAGGGCAGGTGGGTTAAGCAGCATCTTGGTTGTCTTTTCTCAGTACCAATTTCCCTATCAATACAGATTTTCTGTCTTAGTTACTGTTCTCATTTACTTGATAAATATTCCAACTAAAAGAAACTTTAGAAGTAAGAGATTATTTTGGTCCATAGTTTAAGAATACAGTCCACCATGGGAGGGAAGTCATGGTATAGCAGGACCTTGAAATAGTGATCATATTTCATCTGTTGATTGTGAAATGAATGTTAGTGCTCAGGTCATCTTATCTTTTTTATTCAATCTTGAAGCCTAGCCCAATCTTCTATAATGGGTGAAACATCACAACTCAATTAATCTAATAAAAGTAATATCTTACAGACATATCTAGAGATTTGTCTACCAGGTCACTTTTGATCTCAATATGTCAACTAAGCTTACCAAATAAATAAATGAAAAGGAAATTTGTAAGACTTCCAGTTCTTATTAAAATGTTTCCATAAATATGACTGGAAATCAATATTCTGTTATAATATAATATCTTTGTTGAGTGTTCTTGAGAGACTACTAAGGTTCAGTGGATCCCTTTGTTCCTCTTTCCAGTGTTTCCACATTGAAGATACTCCTTTATCTATTTTCTAATATTGATTTAATTTATCTAATTTAATTACTGGGGGAGTGAGTGGTACAAGCTGTGATGCACAAGTACCAACTATTTCATGAGTGAAAATAAACAAAAGTGAGACAACTGAGAACATGTTATGGAGAATGTCCAATTTAAGGAGTGATAGTATATAGTTTTTTAAAAGATCATTCTTTATGTTTTACCTGGGTTAATACTCATACTACTTAGTTTAGTTTTCTTGCAATGTTCTACTCTACAACAAAATTAATTTTTTTGGAATTAATATTGTAGATTTTTTCAACAGAACTTTGCAGTAATGTATAATAACTGAAGATGCTTTCTGGCTCCATGTTATATGCCTATTTCAAAAGGGGGCTAGGCACAGATGTTCCTGCTTCCAATATTATGGTTTTAATTTGGTAGTCCATTATATTGTTGGGAATTTTGTAGTGACACCAAATATACTTGCCTTTGGACTGGCTTTGTCATACAGAAAAATTAACATTCTTTTATATAGGTATTTAGTAATCAATATATTTACGAATTTAATAGTATCCCTAAATGAATGTTAGTATTCACAGTATTTTGTATTCCAGACAGTCTTTAAAAACTATAGAGTTTAGAAATAAAACTTTTCTAAATGTAAAGATTAGAGCTGAAGTTCTTATGACCACTCAGAATTGTAAATCCAGCATGTCAAAAGTGGAGCAGGAAGATCAAGGAATTCAAGGTTATTCTTGGCTAATTAGCAGGTTAGAGGGCAAACTATGCTATGGGCGGTCTTTTCTCAAACAAGAATGAAAATGAAGAAAATATTTCATCACAGTTTATACATTTACCTGAAATATATATATATATTTCAGGTAAATGTATAAACTGTATAAATGTATAAATGTAAATATTATATATATAATATTTACAATAAACAATTTCTTGCTTATGAGTAATATTTAAGTACAGCAACTCTTTAGATTACTTAGTGTTATATTTATTTTATCACAATAAAATTTAAAGATATACACTGAAATTACTTTGTTATAAAACATTTATGTGCATGAACAGGGAAATCAAAATGAGGAAAGACCCTGTCATTCTGTGTAAATGAAACTGTAACTCACATGATACAATTGTCTCTGAGGCTTACTGCCTCTGTGTGTTAACCTAGTACTAGTCCTGGAAGCATCTAAATTCCAAACAACCTAATCTAGTCATAGAATGTTTTCTCAGCCTCCGAAATTTACTGTGAATTACCATACCATTCTAAAGTCTTTCTGAACTCTTGTTGGTTGGATTAACTCAGCTATCGTGTCTCAAATTCCTTTTCTAGCTAACTTACTCAATTTGGTTTCTCTCAGCATCTGACAGAATTGCTCCGCTTGGCCTCATACTAACTTTGGCATTGTGTTCTAATCTTCTAGCTCCTTCTCATTCTGTGGCTCAGCTTGTTCTGTCTTCACATGTGTCTAGCTTAACTTTGTCTGCAATCTGTCTTCCTACAATACTCTTGATAAAACTGCATCATAATTCTCCTAACTGACTGAGGAGAACTGACTAGAATTCAGAGATCTGGATGCCTCTGGATCCTGAATGCTGGGATGATTAAAGGCATGTACCACCATACCTGGACCTAAGCTTTATGTTTATCTGAAACTTGCATTATATAAGCATTGAATTCATGGCTTTATATGAGGCCTTCAATTTGCTTGCCTCTGTCTCCTGGAATTAAAGACATTTCAATACTCCAGGTGGATCACACAGAACTAAATGGACTTTGGATGTGATCTCTTGCCTCAGTTGCCAAGTCCTGAATAAAATTCTTCTGTAATTCTGTGTCTGTAATCTATCCTTTTGTGTTATTTTCTTACTTCTGCATCTCATCCTCTTACAGTGCTGAGGGCACACAGCTAAGTCCTTGTCAGAAGCCTCAGTTAGATTAGGATGAATTCCAAAATGAGCCCCATCTTATATATATATGACAGCTCACTCTTCACTCCAAATGATGACTGTTTATCCATAATGGTGAATCTGTGCTGGAAAAAAATAGATGGAAGTATATCCTAAAGGCAAGATTAATCCTCTGAGTGATACCAGCAATAGAACCTCAGTGCACCTCGCAGATTAGAACTAAGAAAAAGATTAAACAGACCATACCTTTACCAACTTGATAGATTTATACATACTTCTCCCCTACCTGCCTTAATTCTTCCTCTATGTAAACAGAAACATTATGTCAGTATCCTGCTGTTTCCCATAATGTGCCCATACTGAATAAATCTTTTTACTGGGAGAGGCCACTAAGCCTAGTTTGTCACATCAGCTAGATCACAGTGTTTTACCACAGTTATAAAACCATATATGTATATTTAAGTTAATATCCATTGTGGAGGGGAAACCAGGAAAGGGGATAAAATTTGAAATGTAAATAAAGAAATTAACCAATTAAAAAATGAAAAATGCATTATAATCAAAATATTTCCATCAAAGCATTTCTTGATTTGGTTACAGAAAAAGCCAAGAAAACATAATTTCTTATATTTCATAAATTTGTTATCGTTCATTTTAGTTGTCCAAAAAAGGATAATTGTCTTTATATATTGAATTTATTCTACATTAAATACACTTATGTAAAAAAAAAAGATTTTCTTTCAAATCTTTTGTAAGAGAACAAAAAAGCAAGTGAAAGTTTGATCTAACTTTTCATTCTCATCAGTTAGTCTCATGTAAACATCTCTGAAAAGAAATCACAATCCATCATTTAGAGAAGGGAAGCATGCTCCATTCTCAAAGGTTAGATTTAATCTAAATGTTTGTTGAGAATACAGAGTAAGCAGAAGGCTAAATCTATAAAATCAGTTTTCCTGTTGTCTTGGAAAGATGCACACCTGGAAGGTACTTTTTCTTTTGTAAAAGTAGTTAGCTTGCAGAGTGGACTTGGGTGTATAGCAGACACATTTAGGAGGAGGAATGTGATAAGCATCTTATTGGGCTTAGAGAAACAGAAGGAGAAATCAACACAGAGAAGGACAAAATGCATCTTATAGCAATTATCTGCAAAATGGTAGCAGCTGTTCAAGCTTTTGGATGATTGGAATTCTGAGAAGTCCAAAGAGAAACATATGGTATAGTTCATCACAAAACTATTTAAAGCTATTATTGTTCATGTTGTATCTTTATGTTATCCTTAGTGAAAGTTAATAGGTACAGAGATTGGTTTTGAATGTAATGAATGTGAGATGGATTTAATCTCCTCAAACATTTAGATATGTCAGAAAAATTCTCATAGTAGATCTAGACAAAAAGTTACTTTTATCTATGTGTGATGAAAACCATTTTTTATTTGTAAAATTTATTTACTCTGCAGAACAGTATATGAGATTTAGTTTTGAACTTTTATGTGCAACTCTAGAATCAGAAACCACTAGGCTTTTGAGAATCTGCATACTGGCTCTTTTCCAATAGATATTCTGCAATAGAACGAAGTGAAAATCACCCATTAACACTTCCTACTTATTTGTGTGGGCCCAGTTATAATTTTAAGACTTACAAAGTCTTAAAGTGTTAAGAATGGCATTTCAAAATACTCATTTCAAAGGGTGGGGGTGACTTGGCTAAAACAGTCAGAACAAACACCCTGTTCCAGAATTTTATTTTTTGAACTATATCAAAAATTTATTGGGTATGTAGCACATTATTATTGGGGACTCCCATCTTATTCTTCACAGCTAATATTCATATAAACCATAAAAAAACCCAGGCAGCCAAAACTGCCCTGCATAAAAATAAAAGTGTTAGAGGGATTACAATTACAGATTTCAAGATAAATTACAGAGCCATAATTTAAAAAAAAAGTATTATAATGGAATAAATACTGCTATAGACCAATGAAACAAACTTGCAATTCCAAGCATCTACTTTTTTTATCTTCAGGCATTTAATATTTGACAAAGTTGGCAAAAACATAAACTGGAATAAAGGAAGCACTTCAACAAATGGTATATAGAAAACTGCAGAATAAAATGAAAAATTGACACATTTTCCCTTTGTACAAAACTAAATGCAAGTGGATTAAGGACATAATGTGAAATCTTCAACACTTAAAATTCTAGAAAAAATAGCACAGGCAGTAAGTACCCTATATAATATAGGCATAGGAGAGTACTGTATGAATAAAATGCCATTTTCCCAAGAATTAAAAAGAGTAGGACTCTACACATTACAGGGCTTCTCCACAACTGAAGCAAACATCAGACAGCTGTAGAGAAATTCTCCAGAATGGCCAGCTATACATCTTACAGAATATTGATATCCAAATATAAAAATGACCCAAAAGCCAAGGACAAAAAACCCAAATAAACCACTCAAAATGGCCTTGTGGTCTAAATGGAAAATTCTCAAAAAAGGGAAAACGTCTAAGAAATGCCTCAGAATCATTAGATGTAATCCCATTAAATGATTAATTAATTACTTTTAGTGTTATCAGTGTATATTTAGAAGTAGTTTTCTGTGCCAGTGATGTCCAGATTATTTCTCGAGGATAAATGTATTTGTTTTTCTGTTGGGTTCTCTGATTTGGAATTCAGTTTTGTGCAAGGTGGTCACTATGGATCAATTTGAGTTTTTCTACATGCAGCCATCCCATTTGACCAATAACATTTGTTGAAGTTGCTGCTTTTTTTTTCCAGTGTGAGTTTCTGACCTCTTTATCAGTCATCTGTGGTCCATAGATGCGGTGATTTGTGTATGGGTCTTCAGTTCTAGTCCATTGGGCATCATGTGCCAGTAGGGTCCCAGTACTTAGAGTAGAAGTAGATAGAAACCCAAGTCTATTACCCAGAGGCCTTTTCCAATTGCTAACTAATGAAAAGTTCAAAAATGTGTTTTCTTCAGTAGAGTCTTATTGGGTATAAAACAACACTTAAGGGTAGACCCCATACTCAGCACTTTGAGGCTAACACAAACAAACTCAATGGTATTTTTGGAGTTTTGTTTGTTTTGTCTCGAAATGCTTGGGCTATTTTTTAACTTTTTGTATTTTTCCATTATTTTTCTTAACTTTAGGAAATTTGCTTATATATTATGATTATATTTATCATTTTTAAGGGACAAATCTTGCATGTTCTCTCTCATTTGAGGTGCCTAGATTCAGATCTTCTATTGTGACTTCATATCCTGGAATATCTTCAAGAATTCATTAAGTAAGGTAGGAGCAATGCTGGGGTAGTATTTTGGGGACCCATAGAGAGGGGAGTATCATGATACAAGTGACATGACTAGGAAAATGGGACAGATTCTAATTAGAGTAGAAGATAAATACAGAAGGAGAGAGGAGAGTAAAGCAAAAGTAAGGGTGTCTGAAAAACTCTTTAGTCACCACACTACTAAACAGTTACTCAGGAATGTGTAATTCAAAAGAGTCTATATACAGAGTTTAAATGAAATTTTCTTATCTATGTTGACAGTATTACCTCTGAGAGCCAAAATCCACATAATAAAAATCCTTAACTCCAGACATAATAAACCTCATTTTGTGTAGTAGGTCAGTGTTGTCCTGACTTCCAAAAGATATACCTATTTCTATGTCCTATGATTGCCCATGGTGTTCAAATGTAATGTTCTGTTGTTGAAGGAACTATGAACTTCAGACATGCGGCTTAGAGACCCCAGAGTGAAGTGACATGGATGCTTTTTCCAGAGGACTAGATTGATGGCATCATGCAAGTTTCTAAAGAGGGAAGCAACATTCCTACCAAGATTCTGAACCACATTATAACCTGGTATGATAACTATAAGATTACAACAACTGGCATGAGAGAGAACTGACTGTAGCCACTGGAAGTCCTGGTTACTGTACCATGACCATGGCCCAGCAATTTCTTTCTTTTTATTATTGTAATTTGTAAAGAAAACAAAGGGAACAACAATTTCACATTCAGTTTAACATCTAGAAGACTTGTACTGCTTAAACAAAACTGTCTCTGGGAAGGGCACCTAGCTTAAATAGTAAAGGTGTTTGCTGTCTAACCTTAGAATCTGCATTCTATCTCCTGGTCCCACAGGAAGGAAGAGAAAGTTGTGTATCACATATCTTGTGATACATAGAACACACACACACACACACACACACACACACACACACACACACTTAGTATTAAAAACAAAATGAAACCAAGCTATTTCTGACAATATCCTTCAGTCAGATCACTAAAATGGTTACTTTATTGCCTAGGTAGAGAATGAAATAGAGAATGATTGGTAAATTTTTTCTTTGTATACATCACCTTCCCTCCATTTATCTTTTCCTTTTCAACATATAGAGATTCAAGGTGTATAGATTCACATATAAAGCTCAAGTAAGTCAGAAGGAAGAATCCTTGAGGGAACCCAAGTGTTTCCTTCTTCACATAATAGTATTTTCCATTTTAAAAGTGCAACTTTGAAGTATATTAGATAAATGGAGATGTATATTACTGAAAAATCTTTTACTAAGTTTATCATTAACAATTTGTCAAGTGAATCAAAGTAACATCAAAAGGAATGTTTTCCATGCTATAATTTCTATACATTTATTGATCCTAATTTTTTTCTTGACCTTTTCAGGTTGTATACACCAGTGTTCATTACTAGTCACAATAATGTAAAGAAATGAGAATAGGGACAATAACATGAGCAATCCATCTTTGAAATTTATATAACTAAGCAAGAATTTTATGGAATATATATATTTTTTTACTTTTATGAAGGAATGCTTGTTTTATTTGACAGAAAGCCAATACACGTTGAAGATGACAGAGGCAGCTTTAGGAAGTATTTGAACCCTGAATCAGTCTCTGCCCGTTCTCATTTACATCACTTACTTGCATTCCTTAAGCGCATAATTTTTTAAGAGTGGCTTTTTAAAATTATTTTATTTGATATTTTCTTCATTTCCATTTCAAATGCTATCCCAAATGTCCCCTATACCCCCCCCCACTCTGCTCCCCTGCCCACCCACTCCCACTTCTTGGCCCTGGCTATGCCATTACCTGACAAACACAGAAGTGGATGCTCACAGCCAGCTATTGGATGGAACACAGGGCCCCCAGTGGAGGAGCTAGAGAAAGTACCCAAGGAGCTGAAGGGGGCTGCAACCCTGTAGGTGGAACAACAATGTGAACTAACCAGTACCCCCTGAGCTCATGTCTCTAGCTGCATATGTAGCAAAAGATGGCCTAATCGGCCATCATTGAGAAGAGAGGCCCCTTGGTCCTGGAATACTCTTTATGAGTATTCCACAATGCATTTTGTACTTGGACTTAGTTGGTCCCACACTGTGAAACAATTTTAAAAATCATTAACAGCAAAAATGTAAACTAAACTAAAAGATATGTTAGGCCACAACAAGTCAGTTGTGGGTAAAGTAAAAACACCAAAAGGATTAGCCCCACAACTCACTCTAATATGAATTAATCCACTTTTTGATTGTGCATACATATGTATATAGACACAAAATCGTTCATAAAACTAATCTACTTAGTTTTCTCTCCTGCTGAGAACTGGGACTATCCTATTTTTCAAAAGGTTGATTAAAATAAAACACACAATAATTTTCTAGGGCACTTTCACTACTTTAGTTACAGAGAAACAAGCTGTCCTGTGTTTCTTCCTTACCTGTAGTCAAACATTAAACCAATATAAGATTCTAGTTAAAAATCTCCCTCTAGAGTGAGACAAATACAGATACCTGAAGCCAAACAGTGGATAGAGCTTGGGGACTGTAATGAAAGGATAGGAAGAGGGATTGCAGACCCTAAGGGGAAAGGAACTCCACAGGAAGACCAACACAGTCAACCAGCCTGAACTCTTGGGGTTCTTAGAGTCTGAACCACCAACCAGTAAACACACTGCTTGGACCTTGCCATTCCTTCATATATGTAGCAGATATGCAGCTTGGTCTTTTTTTTTTTTTTTTTTTTTTTTTTGTCTTTAATTTTTATTTATTATTTTTTTAGATATTTTCTTTATTTGCATTTCAAACGTTATCCCCTTTCCTAATTTCCCCTCCAAAAATCCCCTATCACTTCCCCCTCCCCTTGCTCATCAACCCACACACTCCTGCTTCCTGGCCCTGGCATTCCCATATATTGGGTCATAGAGCCTTCACAGGACCAAGGGTCTCTCCTCCCATTGATGACCAACTAGGCCACCCTGTGCTGCATATAACAAAAGGATATACCTTCTTCTCAGCTTGGTCTTTATGAGGGTCCAGATCAACTGGAATGGGGCTATCCCAAAAGATCTTGCCTGTATGTGGGACATGTTCCACTAGCTGAGCTACATTGTCTGGCCTCAGTGGGAGAGGAAGTGCCTAGCCTCACAGAGTTCTGAAGTGCAGGGTAGGGGTGGTGTGTGTGTGGGGGGGGCATGGACAGAGGGGGGGGACCTGCTCAGAGAAGAAGAGTAGAGGAGAGAAGATTTGGGGGAGTGATTTGGAGGGAGTGGGCCAGTGAGATGGATGTAAAGTGAATAAGTAAAATAAAATAAAATAAATTAACAGCAGCACATAAGATGTAGAGTCCTTTGGTATAAGTCCAAGAGTGGTAATAGTTGTATCTTGAAGTAGGTTGATTTTCAGATTTTGAGGAAGCTCTAACTTATTACCATAGTGACTATACAAGTTTGAATTCCTGCCAGCAATGAATAAGTTTTCTCATTTCCCCATAAACTTGCTAGCATGGGATGTTAATGATCTTAGTCATTTTGACTGGCCCAAGATGAACTTGCAATATAGTTCTATTTTTCATTTCTGTGATCACTAAGGATTTTGAACCATTTTATAGTGTTTCTCAAACATTTGAGTTTCATATTTTTAGAACTCTGTTTAGTTCAATAACCCACTTTAAGTTGTTATTTGTTTTCTTGAACTGATTTTTTTTTAGTTCTTTATCTATTGCAAATATTAAAGTTCTCTCAGATTTATAATAATTAAGAATTCTTTCTCGCTAAGTAAGCTGCTACTTAGTTCAAATTACCACGTTATTTGCTTTAAGAAGCACTTTATCTTCATAAGGTCCTATTTATTAATTTTTCCTATTCATGCCTGTGCTATTGGCATTCTACTCAGAAAGTCTTCCTGTGCCAATGAATTACTATATCCTACTTTCTCTCTCTAGATATTTGAGATACTGAGTAATAATATGAATACTATTTGCACAGCAGTAAATCTACTAATCTATGAACATGAAATATCTTTTCAACTTCTGTTGTCTTCTTTAATTTTTTCTTCAACATCTTAAAGATAATATTGTACAAGTCTTTTACTTGTCTGGTTTGAATTAACCAGAAATATTTATTTACTTATTTATTTAGTCTAATTTGTAAGTTATTATTTCCCTTATTTCTCTTCCCCCTTGTTTGTCATTTATATATAGAAAAGCTACTGATGTATAATGAAGGAAAAAAGAGAATACTGTTATGGATAGAAAGAAGGGAATAAAAAATAGGAGGAATAAGTTGGAAAGGAATATGTGAAATCAGATTAAAGGTGGGCATTTGGAGAAGTAAAACACAAATTACAGACCTTTTCACATAAAGACAAAAAGAGCAATCAATCTCAAATTCATCTGGAAAGGGAAAAAACAAAAACAAAACAAAACAAAAAAAGAGCAAAAAACAATTCTGAACAATAAAAGAATAGCTGAAGGAATGCTAATCCCTGACCTCAACCTTTACTACAGAACAATAGTGATAAAAACTGCATGGTATTGGTACAGAGCCAGGCATGTTGATCAATGGAATAGATTTGAAGAAATAAAACCACACACTTATGGTCACTTGATCTTTAACAAACATGCCAAAAATATAAAATGGAAAAGAGAAACAAGGAAGGGACTTCTTTATGGATATGTATGTGCCATTGCATCTTTGTAATAATCTACCAAAATGTGCAGTGCAAAGTATTACACTTTTGGCATCCATAATATAAACACTATTTCTTCATTTATTACTGAGATACCACTCTAAAGCAAGTTATAGCAGTGTAGGAACATTCTGGGAGGTGGAGGTAGAGGGATTTTTTTTAAAGGAGCTTTATTTTTATCTGCTCAATTTTTCTGTGAATATAAAACTGTACTGAAACATTGGAGACTACAAAGAGCAGAGTAAGTGAGCTTTGTACCAGCATGGGGTCTATGTACAGGAGCAGATATTCTCTGAAGCCTTTTTTTTACCTTCACTCTTTGTGAACTACTAGTAAACAAAGGCTTATTTAGGTTTAGTGTCAGAGAGGTTCAGAAGAATCTCTTACTGACATAGTTCTATTCCTCAGCCTCTGACTCCCCAGTTCTTCATAGACATTTTGAAAGAGAATTAATGTTTACATCAGTGTTAGAATTCCAAACATGACCTGACAGAAGAATGTAGATTTTAATAGATAGATGATAACTAAATAGAGGTAAAATGTGGCTGGATATAGCTACAGTGATAATTGGGTGTGGGTTTTTTAATAGAAGTAATTGATTAACACAAATTATGATGATTATTGTTTGAATCAGAGAATTATAATTTATAATTTATTCAAAAAATATACCATATGACACACAGAGACTCTGTCTAGGTATCATCTATCTAATGAAATTGAAAGGTCTCAAAGTCACTGTTATGGTTTTCTTTTGAAATCAAATCTAACTTAGTCAACTTGTCAGCCCAGATGGCATAAAATAAATAGCCAAATATGTAGATTTCAGATGATTATTACCATTATTCTGTTATACTTTATCATCATAAAGCCTCTTTTGTCATTGTGATATTACAAACTGGAGCTAATAGAGCAGAGACATGACAGTATATCAAGACAGGGCTAATTGTGGTAAGTGGAAAATGAGAAGAGAAAAAAATGTCTACAGATATGTATTCCCCTTTCAAAGTCACCAGGGGATATTGGGGAATTCTGAGTACAAAACAGTAGCCTAAGAGAAGCCAATGTTCTTTGTACCTTTTGCCAGCAAATTTGCCCCAAATACTTTACCATCTGCTCACCACATGAAAGTAAACTACAAATAGCATTTTTTTCTGTTTGAGTCAGTTCCTCAAGACAATATTCACCTTGCTTCTTTCAAGCACTTAGTATTGATTCGATTTTTGCAGCTCTGGCTTCTTGACTCTGATGACCTTGAACTGAAAGCTTTTTAGGTCTTTCCCAGTTGAATGTTAGGAAGAATGGCTTCATTATATAGAGATGATTTTTCTTTAAAGTTGTCCTATCTGTTCCTTGTAATAAAACATTTTTTCCTGGCACTTTAGTATCTGCAAAGCATCATTCTGTTAGATAATGACAGCATTTCTGTGCCTACAATTTGGTAATAACACCACATTTCACAGAACATTTGGCATAGATTTTCATCAAGTGACATGGCTGTATTTTCTCTTAAACTAATAGGGACTACAAATAAGATCTAGGTTTTATAATGTACTTAATGTTAACGAAAAGATGACAAAACATTTGTTCTTTGTTATACAGGACAACCATTTCTCAACATGAACCTAGTGTGTCCAGAGTCACTGACATGCTCACTCTAACTGGTGGGTTGACAATCCGTTGCAATGATTTGACATTTAGTAGAGGATTTGTCACATTATGGTTCTTTTTCACACATACCCATGGTAAATATGGGTTAAATTCAGGATAAAAGTCAAAACAGCATTTCAGTTACTAGGATGACATTGATCATGAGTACCACTCTTGTTGATGGATCATATATATTCATTCATCTAAAGAGGATGTTTTGGTTATTTGGGTAATTATAACATTACCAAGCTCAACATCTTGTTTTGTTTGATTGTTTACAAGTTTTAATCATAATCTAAAGAAAGGTTTAAAGCAATAGAAAATAAATGAGCTACTCAAAAGTTGTGAGTTTTTATGATGATACAGAACCTTAGGTTCAGCATATTTAAAAGTCTGTCAGTGAACAGCACCAGGTGTTTATGTCTTCCCTTGTATTTATTGGAAGAGTGATGTCATATGATTGCAGTAACAAGGCCCTTTAGGAAGTGACATAAAATGGTCAGGCTTCCTATACTCAGCTTTTTTCTGTAGTTATTTAAATGAAACTTCAGAAGATGGTGATAGAATCTCCCACTTGCCAGAACTTGCTTTTTTATAGAAGTCTCAAAATGCAATCAAATGTTATACCTTCATTGCATTGCTTCAGGTTATGTTCTGTGATTTGGTGTGCAGTTACGACTAAACAGACCTGTAGTAAAAGCTTGTCAGTTTGAAAACTTTCATTTATATATTCAAATAGTAAAAATATGTTCATTTAATTTTTCCTTTCAGGACAAAGGTATTTCTTTCATGTTTTAAAAGTTATTTCTTACATTTATGTTTATTTATTTATTGTGGATTGTGGTTGGTGACAGGATGCATGCATTTGATGTGTGTGCCTGAGGAACACCCACATAGCTGTTACGATGACTGGAATTCATTTTCATATGGCTAATATTCTATCATATATCTGTGCCATATTTCACGAATACTGTTATTTTCAACCTTGTCTATGTGATTTTTTTATATTATAAAATATAGTATGATAAAAATCTACCAAAACCATTAAATTGAATTTGTAATAGGCAAACCAGCAGACTGTGTGATTATTACTGGTACGAATAATCACAGACAAAAATTTGTTTAAAGGCTGGAGCATGGAACCAGTGATTAAGATCACATAGTACCCTTTGGGAAGACAAGAATTCTGCTCCCAGTAGCAATGTTTGAGGGGTTTAAATATCTGCAGGAAGCTCTAGCTATAGGGGCATCCAAATATGCCACCGCTGACACCTGAACTCTAGTGCATGAAGCCATAGCAGGCAATCACATATACACATAATTAATAAAACAATAGCAACAACAAGAAGAACTTGTTTAATTTTCAATTGTTTATTCTCTCTCTCTCTCTCTCTCTCTCTCTCTCTCTCTCTCTCT
>NC_034594.1:116349380-116382881 GCF_900095145.1 Mus pahari | reverse complement strand
TGGCTGTCCTGGAACTCACTTTGTAGACCAGGCTGGCCTGGAACTCAGAAATCCACCTGCCTCTGCCTCCCGAGTGCTGGGATTAAAGGCGTGCGCCACCACAGCCCGCAACTGTCTATTCTCAATCATCTTGTTTGTGTGTCTAGTGTGGAGTTGCTTGCCAATGTGCTGACTATATACTGAAGTTTCCTTTCCCTGGTCATCAAACCCTTTGCACAGAGACAGACTCATTTTAATTTCTCATTAGCAATATATGGCTTCTCCAACCTTTTTCCTTAGTTTTCCAGTACTTGGTATTTTCTAGTGACTCAGAATAATTTTGTGGTTTTAATTTATATATTTTGCTTATAACTAATGATAACAATTCTTTGATATAATGTGTAATGTAAAGCATTTTATTCAAGAGATTGGAATGAGAATTTGCAAATATTTTGAAGCTCTAAAGAGCAAAGTCAGAACAGCAGGTAAGCTAGATACATTTGTAGTTTCAAATGTCAAATAGTACAGATCTGAATTGTTCACAGTCAGACCTAATGTAGAGTGAAATAAATCTTTAAATTTTCCACATATTATCCATGCAATCAAGAAAGGAATCGTGTTATTAAAATTGATTATAGAAATTTAATGATACACATATTTCTAGTTTGACCAATCCTGCTAAATTTAAGACATCCCAATAACATCATAAAATTCTGAACATGCTGATACTTGTTAGGAGTTACACAAGATTTGAATTGTTGAGTCATGAAGGATAACATGGTAGTTTTAAAATTGGCAATCCCAAAGAGAGTAATTGTCCCGGTAATATCTATATTCTGTCTCCAGATGATGAATTTGTTTGATCATGTGCCTGAATGCCATCATTGTAACATTCACAGAAAAAATGCAAAGAAAGTTTGAAAACAAGGTAAGTATACACAGTTTTTTAGCCCGTATCAGATAGTGTTAGGCTTTAAAGCCCAAACTTACAACTTTAGAATACGTTCAACAAGTTACTCTCGTATCGACAGTGCAGCAAAGCATCTTTCCCGGAATATTATAGTCACATAAGTACTTCCAGGCAAAATTGCCCCTCAAGTCCTAGAAATTAGAATACTGGAGTTACTATCCATAAAATCAGCATGATTATTTGTTGATCAAGTAACTCAGGTTTGAGGTAATCTGTTGTACAAATACACATATATTAGGGACCAGGAAAAATGTCTCCCATAGTCCATAATCTCTTTATAAAGTTACAATTTTCTAAATAAATAAACTACATGTACATTACATATTATTTTCAATAAAGTAATTTCAATGTAGCAACTTCATAGAGCTTTGAACTACTAATAAACTCCACTGAACCAGTACTTCTGCAAAAATGCATGATGTAGCATCTGCTTGAAAACAGGACTGTGGTGTAAGGGGTGGCCTGGGGAGTAAGATGTGATGGTAAGTTAGAGGGAAACAGGAGAGAGAGAGAGAGAGAGAGAGAGAGAGAGAGAGAGAGAGAGAGAGAGAGAGAAGGGATATGTTGAAACAGGGGAGGGAGAGGAGGTCTAAAAGCGAGGTCCTCACTCCTTGCAACATTAAAGTTCACCCATTCAAATTGAATATCTTGTTTAATGTTTATTTTTCTCTTATTAATTTTCTAGTTCTATTGAACTAGAAAAGTTCGGTTTTACCACTGCCAGGTGTTTGGGTTTTATTGAAAGCATCATTTGAACAAATTGTTTTCTCTCCTTGAAATTTCTTGATGTAACAAAGTCAGACTTATCCAGACCCACAAAGCAGGTGTGGAGATTCCATGAGAGTCGCTGGAGCATTTTTGACTAGTAACTTTTTTGTTCTGATGGCTCCTCAGGAGAGGAGTCTGTTGCCTTTTGCCTCTGAAGAGCTGGATGAGTGCACAGTAATTATAAATAGAAAAATCTAGTGAGGATTGCCATTCATCCCGGTAAGCTGAAGTGATTTCAGCTGCAAAATCCCTTCTGACCAATCCTTTACTAGTTTTGGTTTGTGTCAATCTATTGACAAACATAGAAAGAAAGTTGTTTTTTTTCTTTTAATTTAAATATGCGTCAGCATGTGTCATCTTCTGAAAATTTAGTCCTAATCCCAGAAAGTAGTCCTTATTGGCCACCACAATGATGGGCACACTGACTTTGTTGTTGTTGTTGTTGTTGTTGTTAGTAAATAGACACTCGGGATTTGATTAGAACCATGTGAGAAGATAATTTGTTTTTAGGGACAAATGTATACGACAAAATACAAACTGTATTTTAAGTTCATAGCATGTTTATTAACTTTCTGAAAAATTCATTAGAGGCAGTTAGATGTAAAGCATATTCAGTAAGCATAAATACTGAGACCACTAGATAATAGTTTCTTTCTTAAGTACAATCCTCAATGACTAGTTCTGGTGCCATTTCTGCCATCTAACATACAATGATGATGAAGCTCCGACTCTTCTGTATTGAACTTTTTGTAAATAAATAGAAGAATTAGAATAATGATTAAATATGCTAAATACACAAATCTGTACAATAACTATTATGACATAACAAATATTTTTTATTAATTATAATAATTGTATAGTATTCTCAAAAATTAAAACAAAGAAAAGTGAGATCCACATAAATATGAAGACAGGATGGCTATGAAGGAAGGAGCTGGAACAATTTCAGGTTCACTATAGTCTGTGCAATTTCCATAGTACAAGAGGGCACTTGTTGACCAAAAATCAGTTACACAACATATGCCTCTGAGTGAATGTTGTCTCTCTCTCTCTCTCTCTCTCTCTCTCTCTCTCTCTCTCTCTCTCTCTCTCTCTGTGTGTGTGTGTGTGTGTGTGTGTGTGTGTGTTAGTCTGCTTAAAGTATCAGAAAAAAAATTATCTCTGATGAAGCAAGGACATAAGGACATGCTGGGCAGAATCTTTATACTTAAGAGCTCTCTGCATGCATATGAGCAGAGTGCCCACTGTTTAGTTACATAACTATAGACACATAACTGCTACTCGGGTTTGAATGAAAGCAGAGTAGAGCTCACTTTTGATGCTAAGCACTATAAATGTTTAACAGAAGCAAAACCAAAATGAGTCACGTGAAATAAAATGAAACACTCAGGACAGAACATTCAATCCATGATTTGATATATACTGTTCAAACATTTTTAATTAATTTATACATAGATATTTATACTTAATGTGAATAAAAACATAAATATGAGACAGAATTGTGACTGTGGTATAAAAATATATTAGTGTACTTTGTGAAGTAAGAAGAGTTGATTAATGGCAAACTTACAGGTTTCAAGTTGCTTTTAATGCTGGTTGTTTCTTTAGCTTAGGTGGCTCATAAAAATGAATGAGTGTCATTTTCATCACCACACATGGGGATGTGATTTGTTTTTTCAAATGAAATATCAATGCACAAAAGTGACATAGTCTACCTGATTTCACCTATGTGTGAGATGGAAATGTGTTTCTGTTAACCTTCTGAACAGAGCAATAGTATCCAAACTGAAGAAAAGGCACACGTGTTTGGGGCAAGAGCTAATTGAATTAATTAGTAGAAGAAAAAATTTATTCAAAAGGGAGCAAGATGGTTTGGGGTACAATCACACAGCAGGGTGACTCATTTGACAACAGTAAATGTACATTTGGGAAAGTTAGGAGTTTTGAAATATTTGCCCTAAGGAGATGATAGTTCAGAAGATAATTAGATATGCTTAATCTGGTCATCTATATATAAACTTTAATCCCTAAATAAAGGAAATGTTTAAAAGCATAGGCATCACAAATTCTATATAGGCTGTATTTGTTAGCTTCCTCTATGCCATTAGCAAATACCTGACAAAAGCAATTCAGGGGAGGAAGGAATGATTTTGGTTCACAGATTAATGGGCAGTAGTTAGTTATGCTGGGGAATGCATGCAAGCCGGAGGCTTCCTGTGGTAAGGAGCATGAGCGTTGTAGATCTCATAGAAATAGACCAGCAAGCAGAGAAAAACAATAATAGCACATAGCAGTGTTTTACCATTCTATGTTCTGTCTGGGACTCTTGTACTTTGGATGTTGTTACCTTAAAACATGTCTGCTCTTTTACTTAACCCTATTTGTGTAAAATCCTCAAAGATACACCCAAATATATACTTCAATACCCTACACTTTTTAATCTAATGAAGTGGACAATCAAAGCTGACCATCATAGCTATATTAAAACATAACACAACATTCTGTTAACAAGCATATGCTTTATTTATAGAAATGAATTTAAATAAAATGGCAAGGATGAAAATCAATTATAAATTAAAAAGAAAAATTATAACTTGAATGAAACCATGGGGAAGGAAAATGCTCAAAACTTTCATTGCTATTTTGATTCTTAGGGAAATGTTAAGTATTTGCCACAATCTAGAGATCTGTAAGTGTTTAGAAAGAGTGAGAAGAGAAGAAAATGACAGATACTCGAAGTGATTTCCTCTTTTCAACTGAAGTTTCACACACACAAAAAAAGTTGTAATCTGAGGATTACAGCATTTACTTCAGCAAAGTAATAGTTTGAAACTTTTAGGAACCAGACATCGGCTTCCCAAGACATATATTTTTCTTTTATAAGATTGACTTTTGAAGGCATTCAGTAATATGGAATTTAAACTTTCAATATTACAAATAACAGTATTTATAAATATTATGAATTTGTTTATTGAGAATATGTGGTAGTACAAACCATCTAGCATGGGTCAAAAATGGTCTAAGTCATTCAAGGTAAAAAACCTTTATAGGATACAAAAATAGTTTGTGTTACAGAAAAAGATCTCTCACTTTTATCTATTCATCATAAAGTTATTTTAATTAAATAATGTTTATCCATGTAGGGAAGCATTTTTCAAAACATATTTCTGTAACTTTATTTTTACAGCTTGTTAATGCTGGTGTTTATAACAAAGTCCACTTCCTCTTCTTATACTCAAATAGGCTAGTCAAGTGCAACATCACAAAGTGAGGTGTCAGCATGACTACATGGATTCAAAACAGGAAATACTCCAAACCATGAGTTACCAGTAAAGACAATATGCACCCTCTTTTAGCATTTTCTGTTCTGTTAACCAACTTTTCATGGTTTCATTGATGTATCTTAAACATATATGTTGTAAATGATAATGACTATGCTATGCCAGAGTGTATTAGAAGTCAATCATCCTCAGTAGCTTATTTTGGTACCATACTCCTCATGAAATTTCTGTCTGTGAGAATAAAAGAAAGTCATGCACAAAAATTGTAAGGAATAGAACAAATTTATTAAAATATCAAGAGAGAAGAAAGCCATTGCAATTTTTTTTTGTTTTTGTTTTTTTGTTTTTTGTTTTTTGTTTTTGGCAACAGGGTTTCTCTGTATAGCCCTGGCTGTCCTGGAACTCACTCTGTAGACCAGACTGGCCTTGAACTCAGAAATCTGCCTGCCTCTACCTCCCGAGTGCTGGGATTAAAGACGTGCTCCACCACGCCTGGCTGGCTCCTTCCTTTTAAATTAATTGTTTCTTGTATTTTATTACTATTAAAATATAATAAAACATACATCTAGTGCTCATAATTTTCTAAATATTGTATCTGAGAGTTTGTCAACCAGTCTTCACATGCTTCTTCAAGATGGCGATTATCACTGCTAGTTTTGATACAGAAGTTTACATTTAAATGCTGATCAGAAACATTCTATCCTCCTTTCCCCTTACTCCCACTTGCCTTGACTCCTATACCCTGACTCTGATCATAATTAGTATAGAGCTTAAGTCACATAGCTAAGAAACAGCTCTAATCAGAAAACTGACATCTTCATAAAAGCAAGGTTTACTCTATGACTGTATAACAGACCTAAGTAACACAATTAAAATTTTAGTTTTCTGATAAAAATTATTTTCATCTGAACAAAGGTATTACTGACAGATCTATAAAAGAACTTTTGAGCCACTGTTGACAAATAAGCTTGTACATTGCTTTATTATAATCACCTTGAAACTCCAAAATATTCAAAAATACACAGTGTACATTTAAAAATGCACAATAAAAATGAAATAGTTAAAAGAGATTTTGTTTCAGTCCTAATTTAATTAGGTAGCCCATATCCACAACTGCAGATTTATAACAGGAATGAGTCTGCATATTGACTACAATTTTTAAAAACTCAAGAAAAGTCTCTCACCTTTAGAGTCTTGTCTTTAATTAATGACCCAACTATTTTTGTAAGAAATATAACCAAAATTATGCTACAAATAAACTTATAAACAAAGAGAAGGAGTAGGTAACATATTTAGGCTTCAGTAATGGCTTTAAGAATAGTCTGTGACATAAAGTTGGGAGGATGCCTGTTTAGAGCAATGGCTTTTACTGAATTTTGTTTTGCATAGTCAAAGTTTATTCACATTAGTAGGATACTCAGCTGCTTAGACTAAAGAAAGAGACTTTGCATTTACTTTTGTTAAAAATTAAGTTTTACTGTGGAAACTCCCCTTCTTCTGCTTTCTTAGAAGCCATGTCAGTTCTAAATGCCCTGGTTATCTGTGTCTTATTAAGCAGGTACTGTTAGTCACAGAAGATAAAAAGATTTAACAGAAAGTAGAACGAGTACCACTATTGATTGGTTTTAAATCCTTCAGTCTAACCATAAAGTGGTCAGTGTAATTGAGATCCAGCCTGATGGGATATTGCAGAGATTGTCAGATAATGACTTCAATTAGTGGGACAGGTTAATTTCTTAGAATACCTTAAAAAAAAAAAACCAAATGTCTTTTTATATCATGTTGCACAATAAAATAAGAATTGAGCTTTTAACACCAAAAGTTCTGAAGCTTGTAATTACAGTTTTGCTAGTACATAATTATCTTGAATACAGAATATATTTTTCATACCTAACATTAATGATTTTTATCTGTACCTTTCATATATAAAACTATTTCTAATCATCACTATAACTTTCAAACCATTTTTCTAAATATTCTTTGAGTAAATTTTAAAAATTAACTTAGAAAAAAAAGTTTAAATGTAAGTGGTTATAATTATTCTCTACATATTTTATATACTCCTCCAATTCATTTTTAGTCATGGTATTACTATGCACTCCTACCTGAACTGGAACTATTTTTGTAGACTAGATTGGATTTGAACTCTCAAGAATCTACCTACTTATTCCTTATTAATGCTGCCATTAAAGACATGGACCATCATTCCTGGCAAAACAATAAATCTTTTAGCACAATTTTATTTTAATATCTTGCACACATTTAATCTGTATTTAGATTGTATCTGTGATGAATGAGTATCTCCATGGTGTTGTTCATGCATACAAGATTACTATAGAGATAAACTATTCAATGCATGATTACGAACACTAGCAGATATTGGAAAATGCATGGGGAACACTGGAAGGATACATATGAACAGAAACACTATAAACACACACACACACACACACACACACACACATACACACACACTTTCCATTTACAAATACAAAAAGATAAAGCACTGTGAGATAAATGTGATAAATTTGTTGCTCTGTAAACAGGTGTTTCCTTGAAACATTCTATCTCAACTTTTAACTTGGAAACTCCTTCATAATAATTTAATTTTTATCTGTGAACAATGATTCCCAAATATTTCAGAAGCTCACATAAAGTCCATAACCCAGGTATATTCTTTCAAAAACACAGCTGTCAGGATTATGTACTTGACCTCTTTTTTCCAACTGAAAGCTGTGGAAGATAAGTCACAATGGATATTGTCTATAGTATACCAACAAGTGTCTAATTCAAGTGACTTTATTCCAAAAGAACTGTTCAAAATTTCTTAGATAAATATTTGGATTTTCTAAAAAAAAAAACTTTCTATGATTTTTTGCAAAAATAATTTAAGATTCATGCAATTCTTCGGAGAAACTCAGCTCTTTGTCCGTTTCCTTGTTTCTAACTTGCCACACACCTTAAGTCTCTTCTTTTTGTCCTTGCCCATCTTTCTCTTTCTATTCTTGTTTTTCTTATTTTCCTTTATTGAATATAATAAAATAACTCAATAGAAGACCTAAAAATGAGAGTCAGTGTCCATGACATAATGACATGAGAAATAATGCTTTTATCATACCTTGAGTACCAGAAATATGCAGAACATTTCTCCACCACAGAGTTGTCCTTGATAGTTTTTAAATATTCATTTTTTTTACAAAGATGGGCTTTATAACAAATGAAGTCAGACAGTAAATTATGAACATTCTGAGAGAAGAAACAAGCGGTAACACATTTTCATAATCACTAGCAGATATTAGTTATCAGTTGCTCACTTCAAATTACCCTAACAATTACCAGCTAACGAAAGTACCATAATTAACCTGCAGATAAATGTTATGTCAGGAATTTTTGAGTGGCTAACCTAGGTATCTATGGCTCAGGATCTATTGTAAATACTAATCAAAATGTCAGCCAGAGTTGCTCCCATTTTACAGTTCAAGTGAATGGCGATCCACTTTCAATTGTATTTATTTTCAAATCTAACACTCATCCTTGTTACAGTGGTGATTGGATTGGATGTGCAGAATATGATAATTTGTTTGTTCCAGAACAAGAGCGCTGAAGAGAACAGACTGCAGATTCTTCATGTTGAACAACCTTAGTAATTTTTTGGCATTTAATTTATGCAAAAGATATGATGTCCCTTTTTTATAATTTAAATTATTATGAAAGAAGTAGTCCAGACTAAATATAAAAAAGCCATGTTCATTCAGAACCATCTCAAAGGCTGTCTACCACAAATATCTAAGACATTATGATTATAATTTATTGGTAGTTTTCTGTTGTATTCTTTATGTTCATCTAAAGAAACATATTGGAAGGGAAGAATACACAAATGATCTGATGAAAAGGTAAATACATAGAGAAAATTAAATATAGATTTATTGGATTTGATTAAATGCTGCAATTATGCAATCTAATTCGATAGTCTATTGTTTATAGATTAGGGACCTCGAATGTGCCAGCAATATGTTATCAAAGTTCTAAAGACTTGGAAAGCAAGTAGTCGATGATGTGTGCCCTGATCTGTATTAGAATATAAATGTGCTGATATCAGGAAGAATTTAAGTGATTTTCTAACTTTAGCATCTTTTTTTCTTTTTTTATATTGACATGTTCAATGAATTATATAATGACCACCTACACATGGACAGATGCTCTTCTTTAACAACTTGAATAATAAATATCAATGCTACTTTTTGGAAACCATTTTACTGATAAAGTAATATAATATTTTGTTTTACCTTTATCCCTGGGCCTCTGTTAGCTGATTCAAACTGTCATGTATAGTTAACCCTCACAAATATTTAGGAAATACTTAAACACAATCACATCCCCCTGTTAAATTATATATACAGGACATTCTAACTAAAGGGATAAATATACAATATTTTAAGTATATTTTAAACATTAGCCAAGGTTATCAATGCAACAAACAATTCCTAAGAGCTTCACCCAGAACCTTGTTTGGTGGCGAATTAATAGGACTGTGGATTAGGTATGTAATGATGGAAAATTCTCAAACTTGTGGAAATTAAGCAGTATAATTAAATAAGGAGAACATAAAATAGATCAAAATACAATTAGAGCAAAGAAGAAAAGGAAACACAATCTGCAAGATGCAAGGTAGGAGGACAAGGAACAGAAGTAACTTGGGATGTATGTAAATTGGGAATAAAACCTATGTGATGCATTCAGGTTATGACATATACCTGTTTCTTTTGCTAGCAAGCAATATGACTTATTATTACAAGTAATATTACTTAGCCAGTGCCTAATAAGATAGTGAAGCCCTGACATCTTTAATAACTTATCTGTATATGGTAATGTCTAATAGAGGTCAGGGCTGCTTTCCTTTAAATTCAGCCTCAGTTCCATCCCCCCCCCCCAAACCCCTCAGTTAATGAAGCAGTGTGGTAGGGCATCTACTGTGGAATTTCAAAGATTGAAGAGTAAATTCTCAAAAGGCAGAAATGAGCTCAGTGTCTTAGTGACTGGGCACCTGAATTGTACAATGCTATTTTCCTTGGATCAAAACACACAGACTGAAAGAGAAATAAAATAGATAGAATGCCTTGATTTTGAAATGTTTTTTTCATGTCAGTGATGAAGTGAATTATTTGCATGCACACAGTCCTATGTTCAATCCTCAGCACAAAGAAGGTTTATGACAGAGCCATGGCAGTCATTCTTGGCACTAGAATCTGAAGCCATCTAACCTCAACACTCCAGAGTTGTATCCCCATCTTTCAAGTGTAGTCTTGGCTGAGCTTTCTCCCCATGTCCTCTGTGTCATTTGGATATGAGGCAATCGATAAAATACAGGCAAATTCATGTTTAGGACAGAAGAGCTAAGAATTTGGGTTCATCATCTCAAGTTATCATTGCAATCATTACCATAATTATTAATCAGCACTGCAAGACAAATAGATAAAGACACAGAAAATTTGTGTTAATTGATGTAAAATTGTAAATAGACTAAGTAACAATTCAGTTACTGTGCAGTTGCTAGAAATTTCTCTTTATTTGTTTGTATGACAACTAAAATCCCTGAACATTAGTCAACAGAGACATAGAACTTCTAAAGACACAGACTAGATACAAGGCCATGGCTGTGAGTGGCTTGTTTCTTTCTTTGTGATGCCTATTTTCCATGCAGAGCACCTGAGAGTAAGCAAATGGAAATCACCATTTGGATGCAAAGATAAACCTATACCCTTGTCAAAAAACAAAACAAAACAAAACAAAACAAAACAAAACAAAACAAAACAAAACAAAACATGAGAGCCTAATCTAACCAAACCAAAGCAAGGAAGTTTTTATAAAGCTGCACTACCCAACAAATAGAAATGAAAATGTTTCTCCTCTACAGGAATTTGTCACCTTGGATGAGAAGGCAGCATAAACTTCACTCCAACCTGAAACTGTAGGAAACCACAGAACAGTAACTGTTACTTCTAAAAACCTCATGTCATGTCAGGAAAATAATAAAATCACTTGGCTTATAAAAGGCAGAAATACTCAACATGACTCAGTTATTAGAATATTTCCTTTGAAAGCATCAATCACAAAGAAGAAATTTATAAGTAATTATAAGTAAATTTGAGAAGGATGAAAACTAGAAATGTCTCACACCGTATGTGAAAGACAGATCTTTAGAAGTTACAAAAGTTATCTTAACAAATAAAATTTGACTGGAGAAGTTCAATAATTTGGAAATAAAAGAATCAACAAAAGAACTTGGTGCATGAAGAAACAAGGAGAAAATACTGAAAAACATACATGAAACAATAAATCAAATAATAGCCCAGTATTCAATAGAAAACTACAGTAATATGAATGAAGACTGAAGTGCTTTAAGTTTTGTGAGTTCATATCTCAGATTACTTTTGATATTAAGGTATTTTCATCTCTCAACAATGACTTAAACGGCAGCATTTTTGCAGTGATATTTACTGAAATCTTCAGTGTGCGTTCTTCAAGGAAACCATGCTTTCACAGTAAGTTGCATATAGCCCTTTTACAAAATATTTCTTATTCCTTTTAAAACATTACACTTACATATAATTTACTCTTATCTTATACATCCACAAGCCATCCCTCCAACATCCTATAAGGACTTCAGCCCATCTCTCTCCTAACTTCATACATATAAAAAGTTGTTACTGATAACTTCAAGTACAATTAGTGCTAACTACATGCAGGTGGATATTTATTCAATACCCAATGGGGCATGCACAACATACCAGCTATGGGATCTCCAAAAGGGAGGGACTCTCCCTCATCAACTGACAATAAACCTTCACCATAGGTATGAGGCCTCAATAAATAGCTCCCAGACACATGTGGGAATTTTAAAAGGCATGGTTTTTCAAATTAATTTTAAAAGAATATATGTCCCAACTGTCAATTCATTATTAATCTAATGATAAAATTTTAAGCAATATTTACATTTATTTTTCATATATCAATGAAAAAGAAGAAAGCTTGAACCCAAAGAGAGTACTTATGAAGTAGAAATATGGATTTTAGCCATCTTGTTGAAGATTTAGCAGCTAACATCCATATATAAGTAAATGCATGGTTTTCTTTGCCTAAAAGTTAAGTGATATTCCATTGTATAAATGTACTATATATTTTTAACATCTTGTCATAAATTTTCTCTTTCTTTCTTTCTTTCTTTCTTTCTTTCTTTCTTTCTTTCTTTCTTTTTTCTTTCTTTCTTTCTTTCTTTTTCTTTTATAATATACTTTGTTCATTTACATTTCAAATGCTATCCCGAAAGTCCCCTATACCATCCCACCACCCTGTTCCCCAACCCAGGCACACCCACTTCCTGGTCCTATCAATCCCCTGTACTGGGGCATATAATCTTCACAAGATCTCTCCTCCCAATGATGGCCACCTAGGCCATCTTCTTCTACATATGCAGCTAGAGGCACGAGCTCTGGAGGTAAGGCTTGTTCATATTGTGGTTCCTCCTAAAGCTAAAGATCCCTTTAGCTCATTGCGTACTTTCTCTAGCTCCTCCATTGGGGGCCCTGTGTTCCATTCAATAGATGACAATGAGCATTCACTTTTGTATTGGCCAGGCAATGGCATAGCCTCACAAGAGACAGCTATATCAGGGTACTGTCAGCAAAATCATGCTGGCATGTGCAATAGTGTCTAGGTTTGGTTGCTGTTTATGGGATGGATCCTGTTGAGAACAAAAAAGGGGGGCCCGGGGAAGGGGGGAAGGCCCATGCCTCATCAGAATCTCTCTATTCTCTTGTCAGTCAGGCGTGGGAAGGCTGCTACCTAACCTTTCCACTCATCCCATTGATGGCCTACTAGGCCATACTCAGCTACATATACAACTAGAGACACAAGCTCTGGGGGTGAGGGGGTGTACTGGTTAGTTCATATTGTTGTTTCTCCTATAGGGTTGCAGACCATTTTAGCTCCTTGAGTACATTTCTCTAGCTCCTTCCTTGAGGGCCCTATGTTCCATCCAATAGATGACTCTGAGCATCCACTTCTATATTTGCCAGGCACTGGCATAGCCTCACAAGAGACAACTATATCAGGGTCTTGTCAGCAAAAACTTGCTGGCATATGCAATACTGTCTGGGTTTGGTGGAACCCCAGGTGGGGCAGTCTCTGAATGGTTCTTCCTAATTTCTCAGCTCTGAACTTTGTCTCTGTAATGAATTCCTTGGACAGTTTGTTCCCAGTTCTAAGGAGGAACATAGTATGTACACTTCAGTCTTTCTTCTTTTTGAGTTTCTTCTCTTAATTTTTTTTTTTAGGTGTATCTTGGTTATTCTAAGTTTCTGGGCTAATGTCCACTTATCAGAGAGTGCATATCATGTGTATTCTTTTGTGATTGGGTTACCTCACTCAAGATGATATCCTCCAGATTTATCCATTTGTCTAAGAATTTCATAAATTTTTTGTTTTTAATAGCTGAGTAGTACTCCATTGTGTAAATGTACCACATTTTCTGTATTCATTCCTCTGTTGAGGGACATCTGAGTTCCTTCCAGCTTCTGGCTATTGGAAATCAGACTGATATGAATATCCTGAAACATGTGTCCTTATTACAAACGGGTACATCTTCTGGGTATATGCCCAGGAGAGGTATTGCTGGATCCTCCTGTAGTACTATGTGCAGTTTTCAGAGGAACCACCAGACTGNTTTCCAGAGTGGTTGTACAAGCTTGTAATCCCACCAGCAATGGAGGAGTGTTTCTCTTTCATGACATCCTTGCCAGCATCTGCTGTCACATGAGTTTTTGATCCTAGCCATTCTGACTGGTGTGAGGTGGAATCTCTGGGTTGTTTTGATTTGCATTTCCCTGATGATTAAGGATGTTGAACATTATTTTAGGTGCTTCTCAGCCATTAGGTATTCCTCAGTTGAGAATTCTTTGTTTAGCTCTGTACCCTATTTTTTTAATTGGGTTATTTGATTTTCTCAAGTCCAGCATCTTGATTTCTTTATATATATATATTGGATATTAATCCCCTATCTGAATTAGGATTGGTAAAGATCCTTTCCCAGTCTGTTNGTGGCATTTTTGTCTTATTGACAGTGTCTTTTGCCTTACAGAAGCTTAGTAATTTTATGAGGTCCCATTTGTCGATTATCGTTCTTACAGTACAAGCCATTGCTGTTCTCTTCAGAAAATTTTCCCTGTGCCCATATCTTCAAGACTTTCCCCCACTTTCTCCTCTGTAAGTTTCTGTGTCTCTGGCTTTTTGTGGAGTTCCTTGATCCACTTATACTTGAGTTTTGTACAAGGAGATAAGAATGGATCTATTCACATTCTTCTGCATGATAACTGCCAGTTGTGCCAGCACGATTTATTGAAAATGGTGTCTTTTTTCCACTGGATGGGTTTAGCTTCCTTGATAAAAATCAAGTGACCATAGGTGTGTGGGTTCATTACTGGGTCTTCAATTCTATTCCNTTTATCTACCTGTCTGTCACTGTACCAGTATCAGGTAGTTTTTAATCACAATTGCTCTGTACAGCTTAAGGTCAGGCATGGTGATTCCACCAGAGTTTCTTTTATCATTCAAAATAGTTTTTGCTACCCTAGGTTTTTGTTATTCCAGATGAATTCGCAAATTGCCATTTCTAACTTGGTGAAGAATTGAGTTGGAATTTTGATGGGGATTTCATTGAATCTGAATATTGCTATCGGCAAGATAGCCATTTTTACTATATTAATCCTGACAATTCATGAGCTTGGGAGATCTCTCCATCTTCTGAAATCTTCGGTTTCTTTCTTCAGAGCCTTGAAGTTCTTATCATAAAGATCTTTCTTCCTTAGTTAGAGTCACACCAATGTATTTTGTATTATTTGTGANTATTGTGAAGTGTATTGTTTCCCTAATTTCTTTCTCAGCCAGTTTATCCTTTGTGTAGAGAAAGCCACTGGTTCTTTTGAGTTAATTGTATATCCAGCTAATGCACTTAAGTTGTTTATCAGGCTTAGGAGTTCTCTGGTAGAATCATCTGCAAATAGTGATATTTTGACTTCTTCCTTTCCAATTTGTATCCCCTCTGGCTATGACTTCAAGTACTATATTGAATAGGTAGGGAGAGAGTGGGCTGCCTTGTCTAGTCCCTGATTTCAGTGGGATTGCTTCAAGTTTCTCTCCATTTAGTTTGATATTGGCTACTGGTTTGATGTATATTGCTTTTATTATGTTTAGGTATGGGCCTTGAATTCCTGATCGTTCCAAGACTTTTATCACGAATGGGTGTTGGATTTTTTCAAATGCTTTCTCAGCATCTAATGAGATGATCATGTGATTTTTATCCTTGAGTTTATTTATGTATTGGATTACATTGAAGGATTTCCGTATATTCAACCATCCCTGCATCCCTGAAATGAAGGCTCCTTTATCATGATGGATGATCATTTTGATGTGTTCTTGGATTTGATATGCGAGAATTTTATTGAGTATTTTTGTATTGATATTCATAAGGGAAATTGGTCTGAAGTTCTCTTTCTTTGTTGGGTCTTTGTGTGGTTTAAGTATCAGAGTAATTGTGGCTTCATATAATGACTTGGGTAGATTACCTTCTGTTTCTATTTTGTGGAATAGTTTGAGGAGAATTGGAATTAGGTTTTTTTTGAAGGTCTGATAGAACTCTGCACTAAACCCATCTTGTCCTGGCCTTTTTTGGTTGCGAGACTATTAATGACTGCTTCTAATTCTTTAGGGGATATGGGACTGTTTAGATCATTAATATGATCCTGATTTAACTTTGGTACCTTATATTTGTTTAGAAAATTGTCCATTTCATCCAGGTTTTCCAGTTTTGTTGTATATAGCTTTTACAGTAGGATGTGATGATATTTTGGATTTACTCAAGTTCTGTTTTTATGTCTTCCTTGTCATTTCTGATTTTGTTAATTAGGATTCTGTCCCTATACCCTCTAGTTAGTCTGGCTAAGGGTTTATCTATATTGTTGATTTTCTCAAAAATCCATTTCCTGGTTTGGTTGAATATTTGTATAGTTCTTTTTGTTTCCATTTGGTTGATTTCAACCTTAAGTTTGATTATTTCCTGGAGTCTAATCCTATTGGGTGACTTTGCTTCCTTTTGTTCTAGAGATTTTAGGTGTCCTGTCAAGCTGCTTGTGTATGGTCTCTCTAGGTTCTTTTTGGCAGCACTCAGAGTTTTCCTCTCAGAATTCTTTCATTTTGTTCCATGAGTTTGGATATGTTGTGGCTTCATTTTCATTAAACTCTAAAATGTCTTTAATTTCTTTATTTCTTCCTTGACCAAGGTATCATTGAGTAGAGTGTTTTTCAGCTTCCACATGAATGTTGACTTTCTATTATTTATGTTGTTATTGAGGATCAGCCTTAGTCGCAGTGATCTGATAATATGCATGGGATAAATTCAGTATTTTTGTTTCTGTTGAGGCCTGTTTTGTGAGCAATTATATGATCAATTTTGGAGAAGGTACCATGAGGTGATGAGAAGAAGGTTTATCCTTTTGTTTTAGGATTAAATGCTCTGTAGATAATTGTTAAATCCTTTGTTTAATAACTTCTGTTAGTTTCAATATGTCTCTGTTTAGTTTCTGTTTCCAGGATCTGTCCATTGATGAGAGTGGGGTTTTGTACTGGCTAGTTTTGTGTCAACTTGACACAGGCTGGAGTTATCACAGAGAAAGGAGCTTCAGTTGTGGAAATGCCTCCATGAGATTCAGTTGTAAGGCATTTTCTCAACCAGTGATCAAGGCAGGGAGGTCCCCTTATGGGTGGTGCCATCTCTGGGGTGGTAGTGTTGGGTACTGTAAGAGAGCAGGCTGAACAAGCCAGGGGAAGCAAGCCAGTAAAAATATCCCTCCATGGCCTCTGCATTAGCTCCTGCTTTCTGACCTGCTTGAGTTCCAGTCCTGACTTCCTTGGTGATGAACAGCAAGCAGTATGGAAGTGTAAGTTGAATAAACCCTTTCCTCCCTAACTTGCTTCTTGGTCATGATGTTTGGGCAGGAATAGAAACCCTGACTAAGACAGGTAGGAAAGTCTCCCCCTATTGCTGTGTGTGATGCATTGTGTGCTTTAAGTTTTACTAAAGTTTCTTTAATGAATGTGAATGCCCTTGAATTTGGAGCATAGATATTCAGAATTGAGAGTTCATCTTGGAAGATTTTACCTTTGATGAGTATGAAGTGCCCCCTGATAACTTTGGCTTGGAAGTCGATTTTATTCGATATTAGAATGGCTACTCCAGGTTGTTTCTTCTTACTGTTTGCCTGAAAAATCATTTTCCAGCCTTTTACTCTGAGGTAGTGTCTGTCATTGTCCCTGAAGTGGGTTTCCTGTATGCAACAAAATGTTGGGTCCTGTTTATATAGCCAGTCTGTTAGTCTATGTCTTTTTTTGGTGAATTGCATCCACTGTTATTAAGAGATATTAAGGAAAAGTAATTGTTGCTTCCAGTTATTTTTATAGTTAGAGTTGGTATTCTCTTCTTGCAGCTATTGCCTTTTGGGGTTGTTGAAGGATTACTTTCTTGCTTTTTCTAGGGCATAATTTCCATCCTTGTGTTGGAGTTTTCCCTGTATTATCCTTTGAAGGGCTGAATTCGTGGAAAGATATTGTGTCATGGGATACTTTGGTTTCTCCATTTATGATAATTGAGAGTTTTGTTGGGTATAGTAGCCTGGGCTGGCATTTGTGTTCTCTTAGGGTCTGTATAACATCTGTCCAGGATCTTCTGGCTTTCAAAGTCTCTGGTGAAAAATCTGGTATAATTCTAATAGGTCTGTCTACATATGTTTCTTGACCGCTTTCCCTTACTGCTTTTAATATTCTATATTTAGTGCATTTGTGGTTTTGATTATTATATGGCAGGAGGAATTTCTTTTCTGTTCCAGTCTATTTGGAGTTCTTTAGGGTTCTTGTGTGTTCATGGGCATCTCTTTTCTTTAGGTTAGGGAAGTTTTCTTCTATAATTTTGTGGAAGAAATTCTCTGGCCCTTTAAGTTGAAAACCATCATTCTCATCTATACCTATTATCCTTAGATTTTGTCTTCTCATTGTGTCCTGGATTTCCTGGATGTTTTGAGTTAGGATTGTTAGCACTTTGCATTTTGTTTGTTAGTAAGATTCTTACTTTTGCCTTTTGCCATTTGGTAATCTCTGCTGTTAGATGTTCTCTCTGTCTCTGACTGGAGCTTGTTCCTCCTGTGATTCTGTTAGCCTCTGTCAGCACTTCTGGGAGTCCAACTCTCTCCTGAGTTACAGTTGTCAGAGCACTCCCTTCAGGCACACTCTCCTCTTGCAGGGAAGGTACATAGAGGTCTGGAGCTAATATCTACCTCTTGGCTGAAGATGAAGGCCCAAAGGGACCCTGTCCAAGAAGCTATGTTGCTTCTGAGTCCCATGTGCTCCCCTGTGCAGACTTGTCTCTGAGAGACCTTGGATACAAGATGGTGCTCTTACCTGAGTCCCAGGGTCAGAGCCTTCCCTGGAGGCCGACGCTCCTTTGGTTGGGAAGGTACCCAGAGGTCTAGAGCTCAGATCCACCTCCTGGCTGAAGATGAAGGCCTGAAGGGACCCCGTCCAATAAGCTCAGTTTCTTCTGAGGCCCATGAGCTCTCCTGCATGGACTGGTCTCTGAGAGACTTGGGATACAATTTGATCCTCTCACCTGAGTCCCAGGATCAGAACCCTCTCTAGAGGCTGACTCTCCTCTTCACTGATCCTAAGATCCTGGGTGTCCTAAGGCACCTGCAGCGTGGATAATCCTCTGGGGACCTTGCGACCCTCTGAGGAGTTTATCTCCAAGTTGGCACAGAACTGATTCCGACTGGAAGCAACCCCAGATGCTGATCGGGCAGGTTTTCTCTGTCCCTGTTTCTGCTAACCCTAGACCCTCTGGGTTGTTTTAGAACAGATGTTGCATTCCACAAACCAGTGATCTCAAGATCCTGGGTGTGGTAGGGCGCCTACAGCGTGTAGAGTCCTCTGGGTAACTTCAAGTGTACTATATTTTTGATTATTTATCCATATCTAGTCTTTTCCCTATTTTTGACATTTTTAAATAGGACAAAAGTGAGCATGGGTTAGCAAGTGTCTCTATTGCAGGATATAAAGTTCTATGGATATATAGCCAAGTGTTGGTATAATCAGATCATGCAGAAAATCAATTACCAGCTTTCTGAGGTACTGTCCCAATGATTTCCATAGTGGATTTACAAATTTGAACTCGAACCATCAGTAGATTAATATCCTCTTTATGTAGCATTTTTATCACCATGAATTCACATTTATTGATCATATCCCTTCTGATATAAGATGAAATCCCAATGAGTTCAACCCTTTCCCACTATCACTTCTATCAGACTCAGTATATCTGGCCTCAGGCTGAGGTTTCAGTATCCATTTGGAGTTAAGCTTTGTGTAGATAAGCAAGTATAGATCTATTTATATTCTTCAGCATACAGCCATTTAATTTCACCAGCACCATGTGTTGAAGATTCTGCTTATTCAGAGAATATTTCTGGCATTTTTATGTGCCCATATGTGTGTAAGTTTATGTCTGGGTCTTCAATTCAATTCAATTGACAAAAGAAAAATTCTGCTAATACAATGTTATTTTTATTATTATAGCTCTGTACTAAAATTTGAGATCAGTTGAGTGATATTTTCAGAAATTCTTTTATTATATGGGATTGTTTTATCTATCCAAAGTAATCTATATTTCTTTCTTATTTATTTATTAATTTTTACTTTTTCTTTTTTTACTAGATATTTTCTTCATTTACATTTTATACGCTATGTCCTTTCCTAGTTTCCTTTTTATAGTAACCCTACAATTGTCCTTTCAAGTTCTGTAAAAAATTGCCTTGGGATTTTAATGGAGATTTTATTCAATCTGTAGATTGATTCTGTTAGGATAGCTATTTTTTAAAAGATTTATTTATTCAATTCATGTGAGTACTGTTTCTCTCTTCAGACACACCAGAAGGGGACATCAAATCCCATTACAGATGGTTATGAGACACCATGTGGTTGGTAATAATTGAACTCTGCACTCGTAACCACTGAGCCATCTCTCTAGCCCCAGGACTGCCAATTTGACTATGATAATTCTAGTGATCCCTGATCATGGGAGATCTTTTCATTTTCTAAATTGTTCTTCAATTTCATTATTCAATGTATTAAAGCTTTTATTGTTGTTGTTGTTGTTGTTGTTGCTGCTGCTGCTGCTGTTATTGTTATTTAGTCATCTTTACATTCAGTAGTTATCCTTCTTCTGGTCCCTCTCTGATTGCTCCTCATCCCATTCTTTCTCCCCCCGTCTCCAATAGGATGTCTTCATCCCACCGGTAACCCACCAGACTTCCCCAATCAATGGGGTCTCAAGTTTTTCACTTGCTTATGTAAATTTATTCCAATATATATGTTTGAGACTACTATGAAAGGTATTGTTTCCATCATTTCTCAGTAAGTTTTTTGTATATATGAAGTGTACTCATTTCTGTGTATCAATTTTGCACTCTGCTATTTCCTGAAATTATTTATCAACTCAAGAGGTTTTCTGGTGGAATTTTAGTGCCATTTATGTATATACTCTAATCGTCTACTTACAGAGATATTTCGGCTTCTCCCCTTTATATTTGTATCCCTTTGACCTATTTCAGTTGTATTGTTCCAGATAAGTCTTCAAGTACTATATTGAATATGAATGGAGAGAATGGACAATTTTGTCATATTCCTGATTGTGGTTTGATTGCGTATGACTCCCAAAGGCTCATGTATTTGAATGCTTGTCTTATAGGGAGTGTCACCATTGGAAGTGTGGAATTGTTGGAATGGGTGTGGTCTTATTGGAGGAAATATGTCACTGTGGGGGCAGGCTTTGGGATCTTCTATGTTCAAATTAGAGCCAGTAAGGCACATAATCCCCTTCTTCTGCATCCAGATAAAGATGTAAAACTGCTCCTTTTCCAACATCGTGTCTGCCTGGACACTGCCATGTTTCCCACTGTGATAATGATGGACTAATTCCCTAAAATTGTGAGCCAACATGAAGTAAATGTTTTCTTTTATAAAAGCTTCCTTGGTCATGGTGTCTCTTCACAGCATTGAAACCCTAAGTAAGACACTGATTCAGTGGTTATGCTCAAATGCTTTGAATTTCTCTCCACTTAGTGTGCTTTATTGACTTAGCTTTAGACTTCTAAGTCCCCTTTATTATGTTGCCTATGCCTCTTGTATGACTAGTCTCTCTAGGACTTGAAAAATTAGTGTGGGAGTTGGAAAACCCTAAGAAGGAGTAATAAAATAGATATCTATGGATTACAGGAGATGGAGAATGAGAGGATCAAATGGGGAGGAGGGAAAAGTAAGAGGGGCAACTGAAGGTAAGGGCCACTTGAAAGGTCTGCTAGAAATCTAATTCAATAGAAGCCTCTTAAAGTATACACACATATGAAGGTGAACTAATTGAAATCATCAAGTAATTGGAGGAAATGGAGTCCTAACTGTACATTTTTCATCACCAAATCAAGCCTTGCTTTCTGTGAATGTGTTATATCTAATTGAGTTTTTTGTCAACGGTACCCCTTAGGTACCCCCAAACAATCAAATCTAGCCAAAGCTATTGGTTGTTGTTCTCCACAAACTGATGACAAGGCCCTATTGCTTAATGCAACACCTATACAACTAACTGAATATTTAGAGATAATTCCAGTGCCTACCTAGAGCCTTTGTTCCTACTAACTAGTGTTATTGGTATTCTTCATGATTCCAAAAGAAAAAAGTAAGCACCAGTCCATATGGAACCTCTTTGACAGAGAATGGTGATGTGTATTCAAGACATGGTAGTGAAATAGAGGCAGAAAACAGTGGAAGTAACCAACTGGTTACTAACCAACTGGTATCTAATGGATAAAGTTCACACCATGTGACTGACCCCATCTCTGATGCTGCTTTGGTAGAGAAGAACCTGATACTAGACAGGCCAGGAATCTGGAGAAAAACCAAATATTACATTTATATTAAAGGGAGGTACCAATGAAATCATGTCTAATGACATTCTGCCATATCTAGCGATCAGTGTCTCACTCAGCCATCATTAGATAGGAATCCTATTGTAATAAATGAGAACAAATATAGAGACCCACAACTGGACAATTTGCAGAGAATGAGAAACCTTGGAATACCAAATCATTCACGGGATATCTCAAACTATTCCCTCCCTGAAAGGATAGGGAACCCTTCAGATAATTAGGGCAAACATTGTAAGAGCCAGAAGGGGTTGAGAATACAAATAAACAAAGCTTTCTAAATAGTGTAGAACTGATGCATATATGAACTCACAGAGAATGTGGTATCCCCCACACTGCCTGCACATGTCTGGACATGATGGGGTTCCAGCACTAAGAGGATAAGTGGACACAGTCCACATACCTAACCCAGAACCTACCCCTAATTAAGATTACTTGCAAATAGAAAATGAGTTGTCTGTGTAAATTTTCAATGAGTATACAAACTACTTTTATAGCTAGACCCTATGCCAAGAAGTAGATGTCCAACCCAAAATGATCTCAGTTGCATTTTTTGGAGGTATTTTATCTAATAATGCTTTATCATGACTTTTTCTCCTTATATAGCCACACACACACATACACACACACACACACACACACACACACACACACACACACACACACACACATATTTTTCCAGTTTTGTGGTTTATATGGGATTTATGTTTTTTCAAATGTATTTGTTTTTGCATCTATTTGTTTCTTGAGTATTTTTCCTGCTGCTTTTTTTGTTTTGTTCTAGTATAGTTTCATTTTATTTTATATAATTATATGCCACAGTAATTATTTTGACATACCTATCTGTATAGTAATGAGCAAGAGAAAGAAAGGGTGTGGATTTTGGCAGAAGGAAAAAAGGGGAGAACCTGGGAAAAATTGAGGGAGGGAAAATTATAATCAGAATATGTTATATTTTAAAAATATTTTTAATTTTAAAATGGTAGTGGAAGATAATTTCTTGGTTTCATATAAATTCCCAGAGACTGTACTCCTAGAAACTCATACTCTTTATTATTTCATCCATTGGTAGTTTCAAAGGAGTTGTTGTCAATTCATGGGAAATTTAAACAGAGAGTAAAGAGTTGATGGAACTGAAAAGAAAGAGATAAGTAACATGCACAATTATTTTGAGCCACTAAAACTCTGAAACTTAAACCACCACTGTGTATTATTATCTGTTGTTATAAACAGGCAGGCTGTTCTAACAAAACTATCTGGTCCTATACACAATCTCCTTTCAGAGAATCATTAGTACTCATAAATACTTTATTCCCCTTTTCTCTCTTTTCTTTTTTCTTTCTTTTTTCTGTGAAGCAATTACCTCCAACTTTAGCACACGGAGGCCTAAATTCCCTGGAACATTAAATGCTATAATTACAGGGGTATGCCCCTATGTCCAGCTAAAACTGTGTTTTGTATCCATGAATTTGGAAGGGACTAACTTGGTATTTTAATCCTCATTATTATATCAATTTGAAAAATAAATTTTAATGGGTCTAGGAACTCTAGAGAACCTGAGGTATAGAAATCTTGTTTCAACAAAGTCACTGTTCCTGTACGGAAACCAGCAATTCTCAACTCTGAACAAATTAATAAATAGATAAATAAATAAATAAATAAATAAATAAAAGCTATATATGCACTGTATAAATAGTTCCTTACATGCACACTCCATATGTTTGAAAAGTTTTAAGATTATGATTATATGGGTGTATAATGTATGGGTGTATAATTAATGGGTGTATAATGTCCCAGGTCAAGATCTATACCTGAAAATGGCATTACCATTATTACTGACTCTGGAAAAGGACCACACCTAGGAGCAACTCAATTGTCCTTTTGTGGGACTGGAGAAAGTTCTCAATAGTTAAACCATCCATATGGTGGCTCACAATCATCACTAGTGGCAATTTCTGGTGGTTTACCACCAAACTCTAGTGGGTACTGTATGCCTGTCATACAGGGGTAAATGAAGGCAGAACACTATAATAGATAAAATAACTCACAAATGGATAAATCCTTATACCAGAATGAAATGATTTTGGGATATGTGAGATCTAAACAAGAAAGTGACCAAAACCATCCTTGATTTACTTAAGCATTTCATGATACAAATTTCATTCTCAAATGGCCTCATTACACAGGCTTATTGAACACTATGTAGATGCACTATTATTTAAAAAGTTTTATTTACAAAAAATATATGAGAAAACATGTCCCCCAGGTTGTATATTTTGTCTACCTTTGCATACTCAGCTATATTCCAGCCTTCAGGGATTTTATGTGTTATAAGTTAAAAAACTAACCTAAAAGCTCTTGTCTAAAGTATTTCCTATCATTCTTTAGGAATTGCTCATAAAATACAATGGCTAAATCCTTATACTGGAATATATAAGGATTTATATTTATAACAGTTTTAGGGTATTTGGGGTGTCAACAAGAAAGTGAATAATACCATCCTTAATTGACTTTTTAAGTATTCCATGATGTACATTTTCTTCTCAAATGGCTTCACTACCATTTTCTCCACAGTTTTGTTGAACACCATATAAATACATAGTGATCTTAATTCCTGAGCTATTTTTTTCATACCACCCATATGACACTTTATTTGGTCATTGGTGTAGTCTCAGACCAGAATCAGTGATAATGGTAGATATCCTTTTTAGGGATAGATTTAGACTTAAGAACAGACAGATGCTTAGTCCTAACGTAGCATCTTAGAAGATCATTTTGGTTTGAATATCACCATAGCTAAACAACACTGTATTTAAGTCCGATGTTGAAGGAGAAGCTGGATTTCTGTCAGAAGGCAGGTTAGAGGTGAAGGAGAATGTATTTTGAGAACTTTGTGTATGAGATTGAACCAGAAGGCGATGAGATATCTAGATCTCAAATGGTTTTAAGTTACTCTCTGTTATGTAATTATATCCAATCTGTTCTTCCTAAGGGTTCCAATTATATCCTATAAACTTTTACAGCTTGAGCACAGGAGTACTATGTGTAATTAAGAGTCTGCTCTATACATTACAAAGCAAGAAGGCATTCACAGATAGGGCCATTTTCCATTTCTTTGGCAAAGAGAAAAAAAACCTGTAAGCAATGGTTCAGAACAACCATCAGTATCTAGAAATGAAGTTAGCAGAGATAATGACAGGAAAATCTGGCAGACTTTCCATGGATCAAAGTTATGGGTGATTCATAACATAGTAATAGGGAATACTTTAGACAAGAATTTTGGGTTAGTTTTCAACTTATAACACATCAAAGTTAAAAGTATAAACTTCACACTAAATAGATAACTGGTTTCAGAACATTTGAAAATCATCAAAGACTTAAGAATATGTAGATTTTACAAGTTCCTCTGAAGAAGGAACTGTCAGAGGTAGTGATGTTATAGTTAAAATTAATTTTGAAATATGGGAATTTTAGGAATACTGTATAGAATTGTAAGTACCTCACCAGAATTTTACCTGAAATTTGAAATAAATTATTTCATAATGTCAGATGATAAGATTAGTTGAACAGTTAGAGTTAAACATTATCATAAGCATTTTTAGACAAATCTAAAAAATTATGTCATGAGTTATTAATTCATAATGGATTATTATCGTTCATGTTTGTTCAATTTCCCAAAACTAGCAAACATACTATCTATCAAAATGAAAATAATTAATCAATGTCATCTAGTAACATTACATCATAGTTTAGTTCTCTAAATATTTCAAACTATATTTTTGGTTAAGATGACTTAAATAAGAATGCAAAGAAAGTACACTTTGATTTTCTAATCATCTCTCATTTTATATCTAATGGACCCCTTTCCTGCACAAACCATGACTTCTTGAGCAGCCAGGACATTTATTCACATAATGTTCCTATTACGGCTGTGGTTGATTGCTTCCTAATGCAGCCCTTTATCACTTTTCCTCTATGCACTTTCCTGAGCAATGGAAAAAGATGGAAATCTGGATTTGTAAACACCTTCCTATTCAGGTTGTGGGTGAAGCCTATTTTGTCATGCATGCTACTTCCCTTCAATAGACAGCTGATGTCGATGAATCCCACAGCTGTTCATGGTGGCTGCAGATTCCTTTCTCATGTATTTCCAATTGACTGTTACTCTAATGGGTGCAGCGGCATTGGAAGGACTTTTTAGCACCTGAAATATATGCTAAATTTTGCATTTTTCTAAAGAAAAAAGAAAATACATCTAATACTTCATTACTAGCTAAAACTCTCATATATGTTTTGGCTCACCTTCTGTTATAGTAACTTAACACCACAGATCAGATCATTTTTTAAGATGAAACTCATTTCTTAGATTTTTAAAGGAGAAAAATACATGATGTAGGGTTTGCACTTGGTGAGGACTCTCTGGCTGTATTAGAACACCAGATGTCCATACAAATAAAGTATGGCAGTGAAGAAATCTCTCTTTATTTTTGATGTCACTATTAATATCTCATAGGCCCACCCTCATTTCCTTATCTAATATTGGTTGATTTTTGAATGAGGAGAGGTAGCTATCAAATACTATCACCTTATTGATTTAAAGATCATAGAATATATAACATTAAACCTAAATTTTCAAGGAAAATATCAACTTTCAATAAAAATTTCAATGACTGAGTTTCCAAACAGATTTCTTTGTTAAAGAAGAAGTGTCCTTGAAGCAAAACACAAACCATGGAAAAAAGAAAGCATCTTCAACAAATGGTGTTTGTCTCCCTTGTGGTCTGCATGTAGGAAAATGTAAATTGATCTATATTTATCACCTTGTACAAAGCTAAAGTCCAAGTGTATCAATGACCTCCACATGAAACCAGATACACTGAACCTAATAGCAGAGGAATTGGAAAAGAGCCTTGAACATATTGGCACGGGGGGAAATTTCCTGAACAAATCACCAATGACTCAATTGTCATCAACTGTCAAAGAAAAAAATCTAATACAAAAGAAATGGGTCAATATAATGAATATTAAAATATATTTTAAAATGGTAATGTAAAAAATAAGAAAAAATTAGAAGAAAAAAGATTTTTCAAGAGAATAAATTGAAATTAAGAAATACATTAATTATGCTCAAGATCACTGATCATCATAGAAATGCAACTAAAAATAAAACTGTGATTACATTGAAAAGAATTGCTATTAACAGAAGGGATAAGAAGTGGCAGCATTGAAAATGATGTGGAGAAAGAGGACCTCTTGCCTTCAGCAAAGAGAATGTGTATATAGGGAGATAGAGATAGAGATAGAGATATAGAGATTAGAGATAGATGGATAGATAGATAGATAGATAGATAGATAACAAGGAAAGTTTAAATATAGGGTGGCCATAGAGTATATTATTCTCTATACTGTATACTCTGTGCTTCTAAAGCCATAGAAAGGGTTTTGAAAGTTTTCACCATAAAATGTGAGAAAATTCCTATCTTTAACCTGGTCTACACTGCACAACATGAAAAATTAACTGTAATGTTATACTAGGAATCCATCAATGTTCACAGTTTTTATATACATATATAAAAGTAACAGTGAAAATGACTTTAAAGGCATTTTAGAGTTCATATACTCTTGATATTTTCTGTTTATCACTTCCGTGCCAATTTAAGACTTGCAAATGAAAGTTAATTGGAAATGCCTTAAATATGAAATTGAGTTAATTTTAAAATAAGGACTTTTAGTCTACTGACATTCTCTAACCAATGAGTTAATTCATTTGGAAATATAAAATTATGGCCTGGAGACATGACTCAGCAATTAAGTTCCGTGGCTGCTCTTTCAGAGATCCTGGGTTCTGTTTCCTGGACTTACATGGTTTCTCACCAACTTTAACTCTATTTCCAGGAAATCTTATATACTTTCTGGACTCTACTTACAATATGCTCATAAGATAGATATAAATTCAGACAAACATCATTTTATGTATATTATATATTAATAAATGTTTATACATTTTATGAAATTATATATACAATATAACATAAATATATATTAATAAATTATGAATATATATAAGCACAGTTATAAGATTACTTATAAATGTCTTTGTAAACATAGTGTACTAGTTAAATGATGGTAATTAATGCTGTGGTTGCTTATGGATTAGGACTAATGACTAACTGAAAGCAAAAGAAATGGACTGTTCTTTGACCCTCATCTGTATCAGTCAAATTTTTGAAAGATGCAGAGTTCTTCATTAATAGTATCCACATTCACAAATATAATTTTAAAGGAAGAATACAAAATTAAACCACACGAAAATTTTAATGCATTTTTAAAAAATTCTATTTGAGAAAAATATTGAATCTATGCAGGAATTGGCTTTTGAATGGAATTAGTAGTGTGACAGAGCTTCTGAATAACTCTCTTACAAGAAAAGGAATATTAATGTCCAATTCATGAGATAGAACCCATCCCTTACTCTGCCAAAATGCCCATGAACCTGAAACCAGATAGCTTATGAGTGCTATTGAAAACCCACTACTATCCTATTACAGAAACCCAGAAATAAAATGACACTTAATGACATACTGATATACCATAGATCAAAGCTATACTTTCCAACCCTTGCCAGAGAAGCTTCTTTTTACAGTAGAAGACAAGTCTCTTATCAATGAGTTCATATCAAGTGAGTTCTTTTGTGATTGGGTTACCTCATTAAGGATGATATCTTCCAGATACATCCATTTGTCTGAGAATTTCATAAATTCATTGTTTTTAATAGCTGAGTAGTACTCCATTGTGTAAATGTACCACATTTTCTGTATTCATTCCTCTGTTGATGGACATCTGGGTTCTTTCCAGCTTCTGGTTATTATAAATAAGGTTGCTATGAACATAGTGGAGCATGTGTCCTTATTACCAGTTGGAACATCTTCTGGGTATATGCCCAGGAGAGGTATTGTTGGATCTTCTGGTAGTAATATGTCCAATTTTCTGAGGAACCGCCAGACTGACTTCCAGTGTGGTTGTACAAGCATGCAATCCCACTGGAGCAAAAGAAATCACTTGATATGCACTCACTGATAAGTGGATATTAGCCCAGAAACTTAGAATACCCAAGATACAATTTGCAAAACACAAGAAAATCAAGAAAAAGGAAGATCAATGCATGGATACTTCATTCCTCCTTAGAATAGGGAAGAAAATACCCATGGAACGAGTTACAGAGACAAAGTTTGGAGCTGTGACAAAAGGATGGACAATCCAGAGTCTGCCCCAACTGGGGATCTATCCCATAATCAGCCACCAAACACAGACACTATTGCATATGCCAGCAAGATTTTGCTGACAGGACCCTGATATAGCTGTCTCTTGTGAGGGTATGCCAGTGCCTGGCAAATACAGAAGTGGATTCTCACAGTCATCTCTTGGATGGAACACAGGGTCGTCAATGAAGGAGCTAGAGCAAGTATCAAAGAGCTGAAGAAGTTTGCAACCCTATTGGTGGAACAACAATATGAGCTAACCAGTACCCCTAGAGCTTATGTCTCTAACAGCATATGTAGCAGAAGATGGCCTAGTCGGCCATCATTGGGAAGAGAGGCCCCTTGGTTTTACAAACTTTATATGCCCCAGTACAGGGGTACGCCTGGGCCAAGAAATGGGAGTGTGTGGGTAGGGGAGCAGGGCAGGGGGGTAGGGTATAGGGTACTTTCAGGATAGCATTTGAAATGTAAATGAAGAAAATATCTAATAAAAAATTGAAAAAGAAAATAAAAAGGAAAAGAAGGAGACAAATTTCAGTTGGACACTGAATTGTAGAATGTTGTGAGTCATCCAACTCCTCTCCTCAAAATCAGGAATCTATACAGAAATGGAGGTAGAAAGATTTTAAGAGCCAGAGGTTAGGGATAGGTCCAAAGGAACAGCATCATAAAGACACAACAGAACCAAAACACATGAGTTCATAGACACTAAGACAGCACATATAGGACAACATACAGGTTCAAAACAGACAAAACACTAGCATGGAGAACAGGAAGTAGACATAAAGTCCCACTTGTAACCAAGAAGCTATTTGCAATAGATACATGTTGGGAAATGGTAAGGCAATTTTCTCTATTGTAATGTTGCTGGACATATGAGCTCTACTCAACAATAAGCTCATACCTAGGAAGTTGGCCAACTCAAAAGGGACTCCATTCTCTCTCTCTCTCTCTCTCTCTCTCTCTCTCTCTCTCTCTTTCTCTGCATGTGTGTGTGTACATATATGATTTTTTTATTGTGGTATATTCTGTCTTATAAAATGTTAGTCATTTTGATTTTATTTTTCTGCTTTTGTTTATTATTGATATGTTGGGAAAGAGATAGAACAAGAACACATGAACACAAAGTTAGGAAGGAAGGTTAGAAGGATCTGGAGGATTTTGGGAAAGGAGAAGAATATGATCATATTTATTGTATTAATACGGTTTTAAACATTTCTAAGTTGTAAGGAGTACTTTTTAATCTTAATTACATTTTACAACTTCATATGTCTGTTTATTTTTAATTAAGTAGAAATTGAATATATTTATCATAGATAGCATTTTCTGAATTATCTATACATTTAGAATTATTAAACAGAATTAACATATTTAATATTCCCATTACATTATATTATTTAAACACTTAAAATATATTCACTTAGCAATAAGAAACTTTATTATCTATAGGCTTCATGTTAAGTAGAACTTTGAAAGTCATTCCTCTTTATAACTTAGGTGTTACATGCTTTGACTGACCAACACCCCCTTAATACATGCTGTGACATTTAATCCTCATTGTTAACTTGGTAATCTTTATACTCACCATGAAAACATGCCATGCGTGTTTATGAGGAGAATCCTTAAAATGTTTACACTATCTGGGGAGACCTAACCTGAATTTGGTCTGCACCATTTCCTGAGCTCCGGTTCTGGAATGGCAAAGAGGAGAAAGCAAGGTAACCATCATTTCTCTCAGCTCTGCTGGGGGGCCATGTGAGCAGGGTTTCCTGCCCAATGTCATCATTTCTCCACCACCAAGGATTTTACTACAAACTGACGGTAACCTGTACACATCTTTCTGTAAGCTTCTTTTGTCAGATATTTTGTCCTAGTAAGAAAATAAATAACTACTGTTCCTGACTCTACCCATTCCAGTCTCTAGTGGCTAGCTTTCTACCCTATTTCTCTAAGGTCAGCTTCTTTTAGATTGCACAAATAAATGAAAGCATGGCCGAGCTTGACTTTTTGTCTAGTTTGCTTCACTAAAATTGTCCTCTAGTGACCCAGGCTGTGCAAATAACAGGATTTCCTTCTTTTATAAAGCTGAGTGGTATTTCAGTGTGTATGGTAAACATTTTCAATATTATATTTTATTTATGTTATTTTGTATAACTGATAAATTTTTCTTAAAATGTTATCTCTCAAGGTAAATTTTAGTTATGGAAACCTTACAGGTCTACATTGACTTACTGTGTTTAGGTTTCTTGGCTAGTAGCTTAAAATTCTTTTGCATTTGTGCATATGTGAGTAAATTTTTTAGCAATGTTTACATAAATTGTCTAAATTTCTTATTCAGTTTTTTTTCTGATTTCAAGTATTTTCTGCATTTGTGAATGGGTTCATTATAATACCCATTCTGTCTGGTTCTGATGACATAAAAAGTACTATGGAATTTTATTCTTCTCTGGCTAGTTCACCTTTTTTATTAAAATTCTTTGTTGTGAATTATAACATGCTGCTGATAAGAGACACGGCAAAGAGAGTGGGTACATACCAATTCACAGAGTAGAACAGTGTTTTTATTTATCTGTCTTAGCCAAAAAAATTTTATGTCATTTCCAACCTCAAGCATTCATCTTGAATGCATTAGATAAATTGGTGGTTCTCTATTATATCATTCTTGTTATCAACATAAAAATATAAACATGAACCATACAGGAGCCTTGATTTCCATTGCACTTTTATGTAAGCATTTACAAAGTATCCAAAAATTCAATTTAATCTCACATTGATAACAAGTATTGAGGAACTGACTTTGCTGAACAAAGAGTATAAGTAGGCACAGGATGAAAGCTAGGCATCTGTGCTTTCAGTTTGGGACTGTCTTCCTTACCTTTGCCCACCTCGCACTTGGGCATGCCAACCAGATTTTTGAATCTCTCTACCCATCACATATGCTTCCATGCCTGAAACCACAGAGATAAGTCACTGTGTTAAACCATGTACTCTAGAAAGAACACAACCTGAGAAGGCACAGGCACATCACTCCTACAGAAAACAGTCTTCCATGAAGAGATGGCTTCTTCTTGGAACAAGCTTGATCATACTGAAAAAGGCAGATTACCCTTAACTCTTTGAGGATAGCAGCAAAAGGATGTCTTTGGAAAACTTTCCCGTGGCTGCAATGAAATAATGCTCCTCCAGTCCCACCCTGACTGGAGGCTGTGCAGAGTAGGCTTCTTGTCCTGTGCCCCAATTCTTCTGCTATTTAAACATAAATAGCATGTTAATGCTCACAGGGTAGCCTAAGGGTCACACCAGACCCTTTTATCTCTTTTTATGTTTGTCTCAACTGCATAGGTTTCCTCTCTGATTTTCATCATCCCTCATTATTTAATCAGTATACTAGTGATGGGTGAGTGAGCTGGCTTGTGGTTCCTGGAGGAGCTCAAATAAACCTGCATTTCCTTGTGTTTCAGATACTCTTCACTACCAAACTTCCCTGCAGTGACTGTTGGAAAATGGATTTTACACATCAGTCCAATGAAGAAACTAAGTAAAACTAGTATGGTAGAAATCATTTCATCATTAATTTTGTTTTTATTGTTTATTTACTCTGTGTGTGTGTGGGGGGGCACTTATGAGCATGCATACGTATATGTCACAGTGCTTGCCTTACAGATAGACGATAACTTGCTATCTACTCTTTCTATCATGTGGCTTCTGATTATCAAACACACATTCCGCAGGCTTGGTGACAAATACCCTAATCAGAAAGTCATCCTAGTAGTTCTGTCCATAAATGTACATTTTCTTTTTTCTTTATTCCATATACTTTGCAATTAATAGTGTTTTACTGTTTTAACCTCAATCATAACTTTATTTGAACCTTTATAATTAGAACATATCCTTTCATTTTTCACCTAAGGACTTTTTAACCTGATCTTTCATAAATGAGAAAGAGTTTCTTCATGCAAGAAAAGTTTATGAAAGACTTAGTTATATTGTGCTTGAGTGATGATTGTTTTAAAAGGGAATTTTTAGTTTTTACATCAGAAATTAAAGAAAATTACATACTAGCCTTTGTACCTTCCCTTCTGCCCATCCTCTTTCTCACTCTCACTCATGGTGATGGTCTTTAGCATCTTTTAATTTAATTGTTGCTGCATACACACAGCAACATACAC
>NC_034594.1:116344274-116348763 GCF_900095145.1 Mus pahari | reverse complement strand
TTTGTTTTTTTGAGACAGGGTTTCTCTGTATAATAGCCCTAGTTGTCCTGGACTTACTTTGTAGACCAGACTGGCTTTAAACCCACAGAGATCTGCCAGCTTCTGCCTTCCAAATGCTGGAACTAAAGGCATGTGTCACCACCCTGCTGTTAGGATTTTAAAATCTTTTATCCTATGTATGATCTTTTTTCCATATTAATTTGAAAGCAGTGCTTCCCATCATTAATTATTGCAGCAAATTTTTATTGCATGAGTAAAGACATTAAATGTGCCTTCTATAGTAAAGTCAAGAATAAAGAATGTGATTTTGTTCAGTCAAATTTACTTCTTTAATTTTGACATGAAAAGCAAAAAACTTATTAATAATAAAAGTTGTGATTTAAATTAATGGCATAGGACTGTAGAGAAATGAGAATATGTCATCTAGATAATAGTCTTTCTGGAGACAATGCAATGAAAGGTACCTTCTGAGAATAAAGTACGATATTTACAAAGAAGATGTACAAATGAGACCAGTCCACAGTCAGACAGACATTTCATTATGAGACCTAGGATGTCCTGTGTTATAATATCTTCTCAGGGTCCAAACTGTCTAATGAACATTTTGTTTAGTTTTGTTTTCACTATAGCTACTATCCATTTCCAACTTGAAAGAATCTTGACTCTAATGGAAAGCAAGATACCATCTCCTAAGGAACAAACATTGTGCCATAAGCCAGTTAGGGAAGGTGACAGCCCAAGTGCAGAGAGCGCTATTTTCATGAGCTAAGAAAATCATTTATACTTTGGGCTTCTCTCTTCTTCCTCAAATGTAGGTGAAAAATCAAATGTCCTCCTTAACACTCATCAGTTTCTTGAGTTATTAAGAAGTTTAAGTCTGTTGATGAACGGTGATACTTAAAGCAGCTACTGTCACATAGTGAGCAGTGTGTTTTCAAAACAGCTTAAAAAGAAACAAACAAAAAGTAAATTAAAAACAAACAGACGTCTGCTTTCAGACAGAAGACACATGAAAGATCTCAGTGTCCAGACGTTTTAGATAACTATCATTCCATTCCCAGGGTCAAAGTGATATAGGAACATTAAGAAGCCTGTCTTTCCTACAGGATGCTACCTTCTACCCCTTGGTTTCTATTTGCGACTGCAGTTCTCTTTTTCCTTTATAAGTTGAAGGCTATTACATATGTTCCAAAAGAAATTCCCTTCCTACTTATGTCAAAATTCCTTTGGTTTTTGTAAATAAGCACTCTTCCTTACACTAAATATGATGTTGTTCCCTAATGGATTCTGCAAACAATCTTAATTTCATTTTTTTTTTTAAATTGGGTTGTAAACTGTATCAAATGAAAAGCTGCTGTGAGTTCTGTTTCTTGTGGGACTCCAAGTGCTGAATACAGTTACCAAGCCCAACTTTAACTGAATAATGCTAATAAGTATGGCTGCTGTGGTAGAAGAGCGCTAAATATGCCAATGTAAAGGCAACACTCTGTAATGTCAGCTATCCCCAATAGAGCATGGCTGCAAAGTATATTTTAACTTCTCTCTAACAAGTAGGGAGGGGTTGAGTTGGATGAGGCTTGAACAAGGTTTTCTATTTTTAAAAGATCCTAGAAGTGTGTCAAAATGCCCACTGGCGTATAAAAAGTCTTGAAGTGCAAATGCAAATTAAATGCTGGTTAACCTTGCAAGAAGTATTTGAATGCCCTTTGTGAATTGCAAGAACTTCTCAAAACTCTGCTAAACTGAGAATACAGATTGTACCCTTTCTCTGTGTATCTGGAGGGGTAATTGTAGCAAGAACAAACTGTTGTGTTCAGACACTAGAAGATCAGTTATCCTTACAAACAAAATATGAAAACACAATAAATATGCAAAGGATTTTTTCCTAGATTGCTGTTTAATTTCTGAAAATTCAGAAACTAAATCTTATGACAATACTGGAAAGCAGAGTTGGGCTGAAAGGCTTGCTCTCTGTGCTTTTGAGTCCTGCAATTCTAAAGAAATCTCTCTGAACAGACCGCTGCAATTGAATGATTTGCATTGACTCTGGGGTAAAGAGAAAGACTTTCATTTTCCTCCAAATCATTTAACCTTCATAGGAACAACAACAAAGGCATGCAGTAGAAACATTACTAAGATTTTGGCAAAAACAAAACTTTATAAAAGAATCTTACTATATTTCTGAAATAATTTATTCATTACAACTTCATTTTCAGCCCAGGAATAGACTGAATCTCCCACTTCCAGGCTCAGCTATGAGGCAAGCCCCAGCCTTCACATGAGACTGGCTTCCAGCTGAGAGTTCTAATCATTTAACTGTTTTACAACAATCTACTCCTATCTTCTCTGTGAGTTAATTCTCAACTGTTTTGTCCCAAGGCAAGGAATTACTTGTTGACCTGGCATCCTTTCAATCTTCATCTCTTTTATTTCTTCAGATTCCCTCTTTTTGATGATCTTCAGTTTACCTTCTACATCTTTGTCCTTCCTTTCTTAGCTCTGATTTACTTAACCTTCTTACCATTTTCAAAATTATTTATAAGCCATTAAAAGCAAAAGATAATTTAGGGGGGATGGAGAGAAAATACTGTTTTTTACAGTGGATCTGAGTTTGGTTCCCAACAACAATGTGGAATGTCTCATAATCACTTGTATACCCATCTATATCTAACATCTAGTCTGTAATCTATATCTGTATCTATATCTAATCTCTCATCTATTTATTTATTACTGCATCTATTACTTGTTTCTATGTCTGTATCTTATATATCTATAACTATGCCTATATACCTTCCATATAGATAGATAGATAATTTATATTTATATTTGTATCTATTGATAGAGATACTAGGTATATAGAAAGATTTTGTCTGACACTTTATTGGAACTTTTTTAAAGACAAACTTGCTTTTCACTGTTATTCAGGAAACACTAAATGATAATGATAACTTTATACAATATTCAAATATTCTGTGCACAAGACACAGATGAAAGGCCTTTAATGACCTGAAACTTCATACTCTAAGCAGAGTTCATTCAGTAGATGTAGATATCTTACTTTGGTCAATCTAATCATCTTTTCTTTCCTCTCCAGGTATGCTTCAATTCTAACTCATTTCTCAATCACTGAAAAAAAAAATCAGGAAATGTAAATAAATAAAATTTCCAAAAAAATTAAAAAAAAACACTTTAGGGCATAAGTCAGTGTTACTTGTCATATAAATGAAAGGATAGGATATTGAGGTTCCTTTTACAAGCTCTGACAATATGAGTAATCTCAATTCTAGCCTATAATAAGTAGCACACGAAATAATTTAGATATGCCTGTGGAAATGATCCTAGGCATATATTCACACTCTGTGAATAAACAGAGCCAGGGTGAATTTCTAGGAGGTATACATTGATATCACCATAGCATTTTGTGAAATTATTTGAGGTTTTGGCACATATGTCATTATGTGAATGTGTATGTGTATATTTTAATCCTCTGCACATATATTATTTTGCCTGTAATAAAGAATATTTCAAATACAAAACAAAAATGTGAAAAAATAAATACTAATTTCAGTTTCAAAAAAAGAAAAAGAAAAATATGAATATCAAGATCATACTCATGATAAAAATAAAATAAAAATTATCCTTTGTCTCTGACTTTGACATTTTAAGCTTCCATGTACGTCTAACACCGTATAGTACTGGCGTACACCTTTAATCCCAGCACTCGGGAGGCAGAGGCAGGTGGATTTCTGAGTTAAAGGCCAGCCTGGTCTACATAGTGAGTTCCAGGACAGCCAGGGATTTACAGAGAAACCCTGTCTCGAGAAACCAAAAAAAAAAATTAAAAAAAAAAAAAAAAGTACTCTTATTCTGACTGGCTAATAATGACATATAGCTTATTTCATTTTCATATTACATCATTTTGAATATTGAGTTATTTCGTAATAAATAATATCTTTAGAAAATACGAACAGTGAATAAAGGCCAGGAGACTGACTGATATGTGACCTTCCACTGCTGCTGCTCTACCAGCGTTTCCTTATGGGAAGATGACTGCATTGCTACCCAGTCTTTATGCTTTTGCATTTTGGGGTTTTTCTAAATGAGCATTTTGCTTTCTGGCATATATGTCTGTTTATAGATTCTTTTATCAGGAAGAACTAATAACAAGACTGGAGGGTTCTGACCTGTCTAGTACCTAAGGGAGGAGAATGCCATTATGTATTTTCACTGAAACTCTAAAAACATAATAGTTTTACTGTTCTTCAAAGAATATTACCAAAAGTGGAAAACTGTATAACCAGCAATGGGCCAACATTTAAAGAAGATTTGTTAACCTTGTGTGTGTGTGTGTGTGTATATGTATATATATATATAACAGTATAATTTATTTTTTTTTTATTATTATTATTATTTTCTTTATTTACATTTCAAATGCTATCCCGAAAGTTTCCCATACCCACCCTACCCACCCACTCCCACTACTTGGCCC
>NC_034594.1:116339429-116344263 GCF_900095145.1 Mus pahari | reverse complement strand
GCTCTCGGGCGCACTCCCCTCCTCGGGTGAGGAAAGGCGCTGGATGCCGGGCGGACACCCCGCCTCGGTCGGGGAGGAAAGGTCAGTATAATTTAAAGTATAGAAATACATGAACATGAACTTAAAGGAGGAATCAAAAAATTATTATATTTCCTGCTTGAAAAGTAAAACAATTACTAATTCAAAAAATAAAAGTGCAATAGAAGTATTGCACTATTATATTGGTAATTATTAAATCAATGGATAGTTACAGAATATTTCTCAGAATAAGTGTGCTAATAGCTATTCAGGAGAGTCATAAAATCCCCTCCCCAGTTTCTGGAATGGCCCATCATTAAATACTGGCCATGGATCTCTTCTTTTTATGAATCATTTCTAGTAATATTTTTAAAAAGAAAACAGAAAAAGAGAGTTTTATTTAACTTTCCCATGTATCCAGGTAGCACACTTGAGAAATAACTGCTTTTGATTTTGAGTTAAGTTTCTCCTTTCTGGATATAATTATGTTAACCCCAAATGTGTAAACTTAAATGAAATTGTTCTTTCAAAATATTCCTTTGCCATGGAATCTGAATTTTTAATAAAACACAGACATTTACTTATAAAACTGCATTTGGTCTACACACATTAGGAATATGTTTAATTTAAGCACAAATATCTTAGATGTTTATGTCTTTTAATTAACATATTTATTGATAGTTTTATTAAATATTTAAATAATACCATGTTTATTTAAAAGTGACTACATTGTCCATTGAACCTGACTCCCTCCAAAATCTTCTCAGTAAACTTAGATATTCTATAAACAAACTTAATATTTCCAAAGGGTTATATTCAGAGAGGAATGAAATCACAATATTTACATTACTCTGATATTACTTCTCATTTAAAAGATAGAAAATTTACAACATAGAAAATAACACTGGCAGGATTTTTTGAAGCAATTTTATATTGTGTTCATCAAAATCTTTTTTTAAGCTACAGATCTTTATTCTTGTTAATTCTCCAAATTACACATTAATATCAATATAGCAGTATAAGATATTTTACAAACATAAAAAGTCCCAATATTTTTACAAATTAAAACACTTTAAAATTCAATTTCTTTAAAAATAGAAAGTGTTTTTAATTTTTTATGTATATTGGATATTTTTTAATTTACATTTCAATTGTTATCCCCTTCCCAGTCCCCTCACCCCAAAACCCTTTGTCCCTTCCCCACTCCTCCAGTTTCTATGAGGGTGTTCCCTCACTCACCCACCCACACCCTGCCCTGACATTCCTCTTCACTGGGGTATGGAGCCTTCACAGGACCAAGGGCCTCTCCTCCCACTGATGCCCATCAAGGCCATCCTCTGATTCATATACAGCTGGAGCCATGCATTGCTCCATGTGTACTCTTCAGTTGGTGGTTTAGTCCCTGGAATCTCTGGGTTTAGTCGGTTGATTGATATTATTCTTCTTCCTATGGGGTTGCAAACCCCTTCAGCTCCTCTAATTCTTTCTCTAACTCCTCCACTGGGGTCCCCATGTAGATTTTACATTATGATTATAAAAATGAGAAATTCTTTAAATATTTTCTGATATATTTTATATTATATGTGTAATATTGATAGGAGAGTACTTTTTAAATTTTTCCTTTATATAATATTTTTGATAATATTAGGATATTATAGAATTAGAATTAAGAACATTAGTTGCTTGATTACCAAATCAAGATTTTATTTTACATATATGGGGTTCAAAGTAATCTTTTCTTGTATATTTTTCTTAATCCAAGCATTTTTAAGATACATCTTATTTTCCTCAATTTGTATGTAGTGTCAGCATCATTCTTTAGTTTCAGTGGAAAAATCATAGTTTTTAAAAAAATTTTATTAAGAGGGTTTAAAATGTATGTTTCAAGATCATGTATTTACTTCCATCTCTGCTTATTCTGCTGAGAGTTAGCATCAACTCCTTTATATAAAAAAAAAACAACTGCAAAAATGCTTGATTGCCACATCAATGCTATGAACAGATGACTGGAGAAGTTCTTATGTGCCTATGAATCAGGCAGATGAAGGATTTCAGATAACTCAGGCTCAATCTGGCTGCATCCTGCAGTTTGGATCTCAAAACCACTTCCTCCATTAAGCATGCTAGAATCTCATGCAGGAGACAGAACCACCCAAGTGTGCACTTCCAATAAGTCAAGAAAAAATTACATATATGTTAACCTTGGAAGCATGCTACATCTCTCCCATGAGAGTGACAAAAAAGGAAGATTTTTGTTCTGACAAGATAATGAAGGATGTGGGCCAACAATTTTACTGCACACACTATAGTGCTGACACAACCGACCTTAATATAAAATAAAAAGTTAAGTAATGATGTAATGGTTGTATAAAATTTTATTTAGATAATGTTTTTCTCAAAAAGTTCCACATGTAATATGACTAATCTATTGGACTAAGGAAAATGTTACAATAAATCTGATTTGATATTTGATTTTTAGTCATCAAGCCTTATAAATATGGAATGGTTAAAGACAAAAGAAAACATAAAAACCCATAATGTTCTCAATTAGAATGTAACACCCACACCACTAACAAAGCATTGCTTGGTAAAATAATTACACTTATAATTTAATTTATAGATAAGACTTCATTTAGTGTCTGTCTGGTAGGTGAGAATGGAATGTTTCCAAGTATCCTTCAGAAATTGAAAACACCCAGTAATTACTAGAATTTCTTGGCAAAAATCTATGTACGGGTGGACTATTGCACAACTAGGTGGTAAAGATGGGTACTCTGGGATATTTATAATACCTAGCAGCACTGAATTATTATCTGTGTCAGGTGTATTCATGTAATTAGACTCACATTAACAGTAATTAGCAATAATGAATAAAAAAATTGTGCCAAGGAGAGATCACAATATCAGGTTCATCAATCAGCAACTATAAGAGTAAAAGGAAAGGGGATCAGTAACTTAACAAAAGATTTGGACATTGAAAGCAGAATTAATATACAGGGCTCTAATGTGCCAGACAGAATTATATATCCAAAGCACAAGTGCTTTAGCAGAAGTGTACTGGACCACCACATGAAATATCAATTTTGTATACCCTATCCTTTGATAATCTACAAAATTTCTCATGGTCATATTCATTCAATAAACATGTTTATCTTAGGTTAATGGTCTTTAATATATGAAGGAGGAGACATTTAATATATATCATCTATTTTTTACAATAAAGTTTCTATTATTTTTGAAATCATTTTGAGGCCATTTCTATGTTTCCAAGAGTTTTTCATAGTAGTGCTGTGGTTTCTAAATAAAAAAAATGATTAAAATTTCTGTGCTGAGAATAAAAACTAAAGCATTTCTATGTACATTCTAGGCAAATGTCATACCACCACAATTTATCACCAGCCTTTGTTTCATGGGGACAGTCTCCCTCTGTAATTAAGTTGACCTTCCAACTTGAGATTTTCTGGCTTTGACTCCACATTTCTGGGATTATATATCTACACTGCCATGTCTGGCAAAAAGAGTGCTTTTTCAATTTTCTGAAAATTAATTCACTCTATTGAGCAACCAACATTACATTATTCTTATTTGTAAAGAAATAGTACTGCCCCGAATCATTGTATTTTAGAAAATTTATATCACTATATATTTAACAATCAATCAATAAGCTCTATCAGTATAATCTTAATGATTGCAATGCTAAGTTATAAATACTTTGTTAAAATACAAAAATGTATAGAGGGGAAAACTCAGGACCACCTGAAGAGGTAAATATTCTCGTATGTGTACTTGACCACACTAGGTTAAAATCAGTAGGCAACAAAAAAAGAAATATTAAGAAAATGGCCTATGAGGAAAGGTATCTGCCAGGGAGGGCTCTCACTGCCTGAACTGGTGTGGGAGCCATCTTTGCTTTGAGTTGCACAGGCTCCAGTCAACACTGGTGAGAATGTGGACTGCAGAAGCGACACAGCTTCTGGGACAGACCCCCATTTTCCAGGCACCTTCCCAGCCAGAGGAGAATTGGCTGCCTGGGAGGGCTCTCACTGCCTGAGTTGGTGAGGGATTCATCTTTCCTCCGAGTCGCACAGGCTCCTGTCTGAACAGTTGAGAGTGCAGACTGCAGATGCAACACAGCTTCTGGGACAGACCCAATTTCAGGCTCCAGATATCCTGGCTCCTTCCCCGCCAGAGGAAAGGAGTCTGCAGGGTGGGGGTGGGGTGGCTCTCACTGTCTCACTGCCTGAACTGGTGTGGGAGACATCTTTGCTTCAGGTCACCCAGGCTCCTGTCTGCACAGTAGAGAGTGCAGACTTAGACTGCAGAAGCAACACAGCTTCTAGGACAGACCCCCATTTTGGGCTCTGGACACCTGGGCACCTTCCCTGCCAGAGGAGAGGTGTCCACCAGGGAGGGCTCTGTCCACCAGAGCAGGTAGGAGAGCCATATTGTGTCCAGGGTCCCTTGGAGACTAGTCTTTGCAGGTGAGTGTGCAAACTGCAGAGGCAACACATCTTCTCTGACAGGGCCCATTTCTGGACTACATCTTCAGCCAGGATGCAGATCTGAATGCCAGAACTCGTGCACCTTCCCTGCAAGAGGAGAGTTTGCCTGCAGAGAGTACTCTGACCAAAGAGAATCAGGAGAGAGCTGGACTCTCAGGACTGCTGACAGAGGCTAACAGAATCACAGGAGTAAAAAGCTCCAACCAGAGACAACTATAACAACTAACTCCAGATTACCAAATGGCAAAAGGCAGACTTAAGAATCTTACTAACAGAAACGAAGACCACTCATCATCATCAGAACCCAGCACTCC
>NC_034594.1:116336934-116338199 GCF_900095145.1 Mus pahari | reverse complement strand
ACACTACCTCAGAGTGAAAGGCTGGAAACAATTTCCAAGCAAATGGTCTAAAGAAACAAGCTGGAGTATCCATTCTAATATCGAATAAAATTGACTTCCAACCCAAAGTTATCAAAAAAGACAAGGAGGGGCACTTTATACTCATCAAAGGTAAAATCTACCAAGAGGAACTCTCAATTCTGAATATCTATTGTCCAAATACAAGAGCAGCCACATTCATTAAAAATACTTTAGTAAAGCTCAAAGCACATATTGCACCACACACAATAGTAGTGGGAGACTTCAACACCCCATTCTCACCAATAGACAGATCCTGGAAACAGAAACTAAACAGAGACACATGGACACTTGCAGAAATTATGAAACAAAGGATTTAATAGATACATACAGAACATTTTATCCTAAAACAAAAGGATATACCTTCTTCTCAGCACCACATGGAACCTCCTCCAAAATTGATCATATAATTGGTCACAAAACAGGCCTCAATAGATACGAAAATATTGAAATTATCCTATGCAACCTATCAGATCACCACGGACTAAGGCTGATCTTCAATAACAGCAAAAAGAATAGAAAGACAACACTCACGTGGAAACTCAACAACAGTCTTCTCAATGATTCCTTGGTCAAGGATAAAATGAAAGAATTTAAAGACTTTTTAATTTAAGACTTTAAAAGTTTAATGAAAATGAAACCACAACATACCCAAACTTATGGGACACAATGAAGGTAGTACTAAGAAGAAAACTCATAGCACTGAATGCCTCCAAAAAGAAACTAGAGAGAGCATATACTAGCNGCCTGACAGCACACCTAGAAGCCCTAGAACTAAAGGAAGCAAAATCATCCAAGAAAAGTAGACAGCAGGAAATAATCAAACTAAGGGCTGAAATCAACCAAGGGAAAACAAAAAGTACTATTCAAAGAATCAACCAAACCAGGAGCTGGGTCTTTGAAAAAAACAAGATAGATAAATCCTTAGCCAGAATAACTAGAGTACATAGGGACAGTATTCTAATTAACAAAATCAGAAATGAAAAAGGAGACATAACAACGGATATTGAGGAAATCCAAAACATCATCAGATCCTACTACAAAAGGCTATACTCAACAAAACTGGAAAACATGGATGAAATGGACAACAACTACATAGACATGTACCAGGTACCTAATTTAAATCACAATCAGATTAATGATCTAAACAGTCCCATTTCCACTAAAGAAATAGAAGGAGTTATCAATAGTCTCCCAAGCAAAAAAAG
>NC_034594.1:116334673-116336532 GCF_900095145.1 Mus pahari | reverse complement strand
AGACAAGGTTGCCCACTTTCTCCCTACCTATTCCATCTAGTACTTGAAGTCCAAGCCAGAGCAATTCAACAACAAAAGGAGATCAAGGGGATACAAATTGGTAAGGAAGAAGTCAAATTATCATTATTTGCAGATGATAGGATGGTACACATAAGTCACCCTAAAAAGTTCACCAGAGAACTCCTAAACCTGATAAACAGCTTCAGTGTAGCAGCTGGATATAAAATTAACTCTAACAAATCAGTTGCCTTCCTCTACAAAAAGGATAAACGGGCTGAGAAAGAAATTAGGGAAACAACAACCTTCACAATAGTCACAAATAATATAAAATACCTTGGTGTGACTCTAAGGAAGTGAAAGATTTGTATGATAAGAACTTCAAGTCTCTGAAGAAATAAATCCAAGAAGATCTCAGAAGACTGAAAGATCTACCATGCTCACGGATTGGCAGGACTAACATAGTCAACATTGCTGTCCTGCTGAAAACAATCTACAGATTTAATGCAATCCCCATCAAAATTCCAATGCAATTCTTCACAGAGTTAGAAAGGGCAATTTGCAAATTCATCTGGAATAATAAAAAAAAAACTAGGATAGCAAAAACCATTGTCAACAATAAAAGAACCTCTGGTGGAATCACCATGCCTGACCTTAAGCTGTACTACAGAGCAATTGTGGTAAAAAATGCATGGTACTGGTACAGCAACAGACAGGTAGATCAGTGGAATAGATTTGAAGACCCAGAAATGAACCCACAGACCTATGGTCACTTGACCTTTGACAAGGGTGCTAAAAACCATCCAGTGGAAAAATGACAGCATTTTCAACAAATGGTGCTGGCACAACTGGCAGTAATCATGTAGAAGAATGGGAATTGATCCATTCTTAACTCCTTGTACTAAGGTCAAATCTAAGTGGATCAAAGACCTCCATATAAAACCAGAGACACTGAGACTTACAGAGTAGAAAGTAGGGAAAAGCTTCAAAGATATGGTCATTGGGAAAAAATTCCTAAACAGAACAGCAATGGCTTGTGCTGTAAAATCAAAATTTGACAAATGGGACCTAATAAAATTGCAAATATTCTGTAAGGCAAAAGATACTGTCAACAAGACAAAAAGGNCACCAACAGATTGGGAAAGGATTTTTACCAGTCCTAAATCTGATAGAAGACTAATATCCAGTATATAGAAAGAGCTCAAGAAGCTGGACTCCAGAAATTCAGATAACCCCATTAAAAAATGGGGTACAAAACTAAACAAAGAATTCTCACCTGAGGCATACTGAATGACTGAGAAACACCTGAAAATATGTTCAACATCTTCAATCATCACTGAAATGCAAATCAAAACAACCTTGAGATTCCATCTCACTCTAGTCAGCATGGCTAAGATCAAAAATTCAGGCCACAGCAGATGCTGGCGAGGATGTGAAGAAAGAGGAACACTCCTCCATTGCTGGTGGGATTGCAAGCTTGTACAATCAATTTGGAAATCAGTCTGGCGGTTCCTCAGAAAACTGGACATACTACTACTGTAAGATCCAGCAATACCTCTCCTGGGCATATACCCAGAAGATGTTCCAACTGGTAATAAGGACACATTCTCCGCTATGTCCATAGCAGTCTTATTTATAATAGCTAGAACCTGGAAAGAAGCCAGATGTCCCTCAACAGAGGAATGGATACAGAAAATGTGGTACATTTACAAGATGGAGTACTACTCAGCTATTAAAAATAATGAATTTATGAAATTCTTGGGAAATGGATGTATCTGGAGGATATCATCCTTAGTGAGGTAACCCAATCACAAAAGAAGTCACTATATATGCACTCACTGATAAGCGGGTATTAGCCCAGA